>NW_024598927.1:0-50038 GCF_004379255.2 Salvia splendens | reverse complement strand
TTTATATCGTTTTTGGTACCATATAACAAAAATAACTCTGGCTACCAAACATGTGATTTTTTAGTTATGGATGATATTTTTGGAAATTTTAATTAAATAGGACAAAACATGTGATTTTTTTCTTCCTTCTTATTTCTTTTTTCCTTCTTTAGTTTCTTCATTTTCTCTTTCTTTTTAGTATTTTACCTTCCTTTCTTTTTACTTTTTTTCTTTAGTTTATGTTTCCTCTTTTTACTTTTCTCTTCTTTTTCTTCTTTCTTTTAGTGTTTTATACATACATCTAATTGCATTCATAATATAAATCAAGAAAAAAAATACCTAATTAAATTAATTATTAAAGTAATTAAATCAATTGAATTATTTATATAAATTATTTCATACTCATTTTAGGGTTGAAACACCTAACTAAAAATATTCAAATTTTTACCATTATGAATATAATTAACAATTTTAAATTTTTACGAAGACTATATATATTGATTAGTTATTTAATATAATAAAAATAATAATAGAATAGTATTATATAATTTATAATTTATAATAAATTATACTATTGGTATTTATTTATTAATTAATTATTATTGGTAATGAAGATAGAATAGAAGAGAAAAAAAAATTATTACACTTTAATTTTGTTATTTTTATTTAATTAAAAAATATTATAGTTTGATTTTAAGTAACTAAAAAAATATTATATTTAGTTTTGTTAATTTTAAAAATAGTACTAGTAATTAATTTTTTATAAATTAAAAAATAATATTATAATTTAATTTTATTTAAAAAATAATTATTTTAATTATTTAATTTGTATAGATATAATATTATTGTACTAAATATTATACATTAATTTTATTATTTTGATTTAAGAAAATAATTTTTCTAATTTGTAAAATCTCATTTAATCTGTGTAATATCATGTTTTTAGTCGTTATCGTGTCGTGTCAAGTTATATTGTATAGTAACTTACTATCATTAATAGAGTGTTAACTTTTTTTTTGGATACACGATAATCCACACGAATCCGACATGAACCCGTTGGGTTAGAGCAACCACAACCGTGCTCTTGCCAACGAGCACGATTGTGGGCCCGGCCCCACTTTTTCTGCCTGCTCTTAGGTAAGAGCACAACAACCACAGCCGTGCTCTTCCGCAAGAACGAGCACAAGAGTCCCATTTAATCATGTAATATCATGTTTTAGTCGTTATCGTGTCGTGTCAAGCTATATTGTATAGTAACCTTACTATCATTAATAGAGTGTTAACATTTTTTTTTTGGATACACGATAATCCACACGAATCCGACATGAACCCGTTGGGTTAGAGCAACCACAACCGTGCTCTTGCCAACGAGCACGATTGTGGGCCCGACCCCATCTTCATCAAAGGATCTAGTATTCGTGTAAAGAAACACATATCTTGCCTTGAAGATTATAGAACCTGTACCTTTTCTATCATTGGGACAACCTTAAAACATACCTCAGTACCACAACTCCAATTACTTGGATACCTTTCCAAAACATGTGTTGGAATAACTCCACACCTTGTGATGTGCTGGACTAGACTTGCCTCTAGTCCACAACTTGCGTGTTGTAGAAGGTACTGATGTTATAGTAGTTTCTTTAAGGTATAACTCATTGTTTCCAACGTATATCCCATCAATGATAAGGTGTTATTGAGTAAAACTATTCACTTATCGAACTTGTCTTCGAGAGACTTCGATATCTTCTTATATGACTATCCCATTCTTTAGAAGAATGCTTGGAGTAGTCACTAGGATTTAACTCCCACTACTGATCTTATCTCATTGCTCGTCTCCTATGGTATAAACCATTAAGACTTGCTAGTCTTTCTATTTCGTACCTCTATAAGTATTCTGAATCCCTTGAACCACCAAAAGATTCTAACTTGTTGTGCATCAACCAGACTTACCTGACTTTCAAGCTATTTAACAAGTAAGCTGTTAAAATCTCGATAGTCACTTGAGTTAGACAAATCAGTTTGAACAATTACTAAGTACTTTCTTGGCCTTATGATTAAGTACCATAAATACTTTATCATTCATTGTTTAAGAAGTTGAACTGTGGTGTTAAACTCAATCTTTTTGCAATTATATGTTTAGATACTATGATGTATAATTTGTTTTTCTATGGCACTATGATAGATATTCGATCCACATTTCTCAATAAAGCACGCATTATCAAATGACATCGAACATCATTTAATCATTAACAAGTTTAGAAACTGAAACTGAATTCTTTCCAAACTAAACTGTACCAATAAAACAAAGTCTATACATCAAAACAAAACAATAAAGTGAGCATAAATAAATAGCTCCAAGTGCAACAACTGCCCAACTAGATGTAGATCTCTCCTTTAGAAGTTGCATTGTTTTCTAAGCCATTGTCCTTCTATATAAGAGGTCAATCCGACTTACAATGCATCTTCTCTTTGCCTTTTTCACCAAATTTTTCTTGCCTTTCTTGCTTTCAGCAGGCATTGATGACAATTCAGCTCTTCCCCCTTTCCATTGCTAGTCTTCTGTTCGATTGAACTAAGACATAGGAAAGATACAACCTTAATGAATTCGTCAAGTATCATGTTATCTTCCTCCAATAGTAATAAAGTGAATATAATGCCAAAGGTTTCCAACTTTTCAGTAACAACCTTCATATAATCACTTCCTATTACATTTGGCGATGAACTGAGTGTAGAAACTATTTGAGTAACTGAATCAGAAGATTCATGAAAACTTTCTATCTCTTTTGGATGTTCCAATAGAATCTGGACAACGTCCTCATTGGATATTCCTTTATCATCGGTATAAACCAAGACTTGTCTCACTACATAAAAGAAAGTAGTTTGACCTTCTTCCTCAAAGAACTTATCGAGTACATGCATAAAATGCATTCTCAAACTTTCTTTGTAGAATTTTGTCGAGGAAATGGAGGACATGAATTAGTGAGTACAAACTTTAAGTTTTCAGCAATGAGAATCTTATCCATTTAATATTTCCAGTCTACATAATTTTGGCCTTCGAGTTTGATTTCTTTAAGGTTCGCAGACATTATTAAGAATTTGGCTGAGAAGAAATAAAACTATTTATCACATACTATGCTTAATATATAATCGCAAACAACCATAAAACAATTTATGTATCTCACAACCGTAAAAACCAAAATAAGTACGCCTCTAGGGAGGTCATACAAATTCGGATTCCAACAATTTCCTGGTCACAATACCGACGGATAGTCCAGAGACCACTAAGGTGGCATGGCCGCCAAATATTGCCTAAGCATTTACCATAAATATTTGCATCTAGGAATTTCATTTCTGTTTTGATACTCCTTCTAGGGAAGGTCGTACGCCACTAACAAAATTCCATAGCTATCTTATAAATATGCTTAAACATACGAACTTGCAATTTCGTAGGATTATGGATCCCACTAGGGTGGATCGCGATAATATTAGAAACACGCTTCTAGTTTAAACAATTTACTATTAAGAAGTCTAATCTTATGAACTTGCTATTTCGTAGGATTATTGCTCCCACTAAGGTGAGTTGCGATAATATTAGAAACTGCTTCATATATAGACCAATTTATGGAGACCATATACAACACACTATCGTAATTATCGCTTAGTCATTTTAAATATGACTTTTGCAAAATTATCACATAAGTAGATAAGGCAGATAATCCACTTAAAACATATTAACACCAAATAAATAGATAAATCCATTTAATTCATGGTGATTAATCACACTGGATAATTATTGAAATTATTTAATAAATCTAGGGAGATTTAATTAAATAATTAATTCCTTATCTTATCCAAAATAGGAATTTCAGATTTGATACGATTTATTTGGATAATGACTATCCAAATCAATTTAGGATTTATCTAGATAGAATGGAATCTATCTAAATCCTCTTAGGATTATTCTAGATTTTACATGGATAAAATCAAATCCTAAAATTCAAGATAAGACTGATCTTGGATTATCATTATCAAAATTGTACTATGATATTTCAGGATAGAAACAAATCTATCTAAATCCATAAGATAAAATCCAATCACTCTAAGATTTAAGAAAATCTTAAATTATTTAGAATAAGAAACTAGAATATATCATATCTATTAGGATTTATTCTAGATAAAATTAACTTTATCAAAATTCAATTAGATTAGGATTATCTTGTATTATCTTTATCCAAATTTATCTAGGATATTTTCTAAATAGAAATAAATCTATTTATATCCATAAAATTAGGATAAACTAGAATTAATATTTATTAATTTAACTAGGATTTAACTAGATAGAACTAAATCTATCTTAAATCCAAAAGATAATTACAATACTGGATTAACAATTATCTAAATCTTCTAAGATATATTCTAGATAGATATAAATCTATCAATATCTATAAGATAGAGATACATTTAATTATCTAAATCTACTAGGATATTTTCTAAATAGAATTAATTCTATAAAAATCCACAAGATAAAGATAAATATGGATTTTAATTATCCAAATCTACTAAGATATATTCTAGATAGATATAGATCTATCAATATCTACAAGATATGGATAAACTTAATTAATATTTATCTTAGTCAATTAAGGATTCAACAAGATAGAATAAAATCTATCTAAATCGATATGACAGAAATAAATTTAATTATTCATCCAAATTTATCTAGGATTTGTCTAGATATAATTAAATATATCTAAATCCATAAAATAAGGATAAAATCCAAATTTAATTAATTATTTATCTAGTCTATCTAGGATTCATTTTCATAAAATTAATCTATATAAATCCATAAGACAAAAGAAAATAAATTAATTGTTATTATCCAAGTTTATCTAGGATTTATCAGGATATCTATCCAAATCCATAAAATAAGGATAAATTTCAACTAATCTATAATTTAATTAAAATTAAATTTAGATAATCCATTTAAGATATGTCAAATCTTATTCTAAATTATATCTTGAAATATATTCAAAACTAATTCCTAGGTTATGGAAATCCTAACTAATTTTGAATATTTCTCCGAAGTTAGTTCCTAGGGTTTAGGAAACCCTAACTAATTTCAGAAAGTTGCGCCGCCCACACGAGCCCGGGAGACGCCACCAATGAGCTCCCACTTGGACCGCAACTGCTGCTTGAGTGCTCGACGTCGCATATCGGAACGTCGCTGCTGTAGGTTGTAGCAATCTGCCCGGCACCGCAACTTGTCCAGTTTCTCGGCCTGCCCAGCGTCCCTACACTCTGATCCAAATCGCTCTCGCACAAAGCCGTTAGAGGCTCCCACTCGCCTGCTGTGATTTTTACGCAGCCGTGGGTGTGCAAATTGACGATTTGATTATCACGCTTTAAAACAACGTACAAGAATCATACAAGAATTGATTCAAACATCCCGTACATACATATAACCAATTAATCAAAACATGCAAGTAATGATTACTCTATCGATTAAAAATCACGTACATACACATAACCAATTAATCAAAACAGGCAAGTAATGATTACTCTATTGATTAAAAATCACGTACATACACAAGAGATATACGCGCAGCGCCGAGGCTTGAATTCACAGCCACGAGCAGCCCCGACGCAAGCGCCGGCTGCTCGTGCCAGCCGAGTACTCCCTCGCCATTGGTTCTCATTCTTCGTCGTTCGTTCAAACAAAATTAAACAACACAAAACGAAGAAAATCATGCGTTCAAGCAATTTACATAACATGAAATTAATCCACATAATCAGAGCCAAAAATTGGCTCTGATACCAGTTGTTGGGGTTTGGAGCCCTTTGCACATTGGAAGACATGCATAAAAAATAAATCATGCATACAGATCTATTTGACCGATTATGGGATTAATTGATTCACATGTTAAACAATCAAAAAAGCATGCTAGAACGCACATAAATCATGTAAAAGGAATTAAAACCTAAAACATGAATTTCCTACGGATTAGAATTACCGATCTGATTCTCCAAAGAATCATCGATTGCTTGCGGCTTCTCCACGTGATGTTCTTCGTACTCAACCACGAACCTCCTAATCTGTATCCCGAACTCAGAATCTGAACTTTGGGTGGGCAAAGCTTGTCAGAATCGAAAGGACTTAACTAGGCAGAAGACTGAACTTCAGTTCCGTGAAACTGAAAATTTCGTCCACTCCCCGGAGAGAGGGAGCATGAATTTTTATAATAAAAATCAATTAATTTAGTCTTCTATATAGTCTCCTTTATATAGAGTTATGATGGGCCAGATTAGGGATCCATGGAGGTTGGACTTGGGCCAAACCTGTTGGACTTTTACTAATTAAATTGAGCCCCAATTTAATACAAGTCCAATAGAATATTATTATCATCCACTATAGTATAATAATATTGACTACCCGTCCAATCCCAAATTACGAGTAATCTGGCCTTTACCTCTTTAATTTATTATTTCCCGTGTTTAAGATATAAATATCCATTAATTAATTTAAGCCTGCTATTTGACTTTAATTAATTTATATCTTTTTCCAAGAGTTGTCTAGTTCAAAATCTTTATTTATTATTATGGAATAAATTCCAACTGGCCGGGTTTCTGAATAATAAAACCTTTTTCGAACACCTCTTGAGGATATTATCAAACTGGACTCACCCAGCACACGATTCATTGCAATAACAATACTAGCACCTCTATACATTAATCACCACTACCCAAGATATCAGGATTCTTGGATTGCAAAAAATCCGCACCATTTGATAAATCAAAGTAGTGCATAATCAATGTCGTATTCTCAATGTTATATCAACAATGATTAAGAAATAACAATCACCGAGACCTCGTCTTTCAGTAAATAGCAAGAAAGACTTATCTCAACTGTTAGATCCTTCAGTGCTATACCACACCAGTGTCATTTATTTCCTAAGGTAAGGAAACATGCGGACTGACACTGCAACCTTTCACGATAGGTAGCCAAAGCCTATCTAGGTTGTGAAATATTTCTCTTCTACATAGGACCGACTGCGTCACCTTCTGTGAACGTCGTTCACGACCAGTCTACTATGCAGAAGAATTAGACTTATTTGTTTCTTATACATTTAAATGTTTGAGAAACATCTTATAAATGCATAAGCAAACACCAATGCGATAAAATTAATTCTTCTCGCCTTGGGTTAAAAGTGGATTGTAGAGTTTATTGTATACAAGCAATTCTATCTGTGCAACATGCTCGAAATATGCTTTTTAGTATACCAATCCTAACAGGTTGTACTTGGCTTTTCAAGATCAAGAAACTTGTTGACGGTTGCATTGCTAGATACAAAGAAAGGTTAGTTGCTTAAGGAAATTCTCCAAACAAGTTAGCTTTGACTCCAATGAGACATTTAGTCCAGTTGTTAAACCAACTTTACTCTTGAGCTTGGTTGTCTCCAAAGGTTGGACTGTTACTCACCTAGATGTCAACAATGCATTCCTCAATGGACATCTTAAGGAGGATATACGATGCACTATCTTTTAGCACTACAACTACTTGCATGTATACAAGGCAGAAATAGTATAGCTAAAGGTCAGTACCGGGATATCGAACACAGAGAATATAATTGCAACTGTCTATAATGTACTAAGTGTCAAATCCTATCTAAAGAAACAAGAGTTTTGGGGTAAATTAGGCAAAGAGTGGAATTCCAAGGATAGAGCTTTCGCAATTATGGTTTACACAAAACATAGTTATGGTCCCCTAGCACAGTTCTTACTTCACTAGAACGAGTCACATAAGTTTTGTCCATGCGGCACAAGTGTAGATTACATACACTAGGGGCGTCAATCCTAGATTTGTAACTCCCAAAAGCTACTAAGACCCTCAAGATGTCCTCACTCTCAATTAACAGTGTCGATTTAAGGGAAGCTAATTGTAGTGTCAACTAAGCTCTTCTAACTCGCCAACCTCCTCTCACGATTATGTAGCAACTCAATAGATCATCACGGAATGTGTCGCGGCTACCCTTTTGGGGTTTAATAAATGTGGGTGGTCACGACTAATGGGACTTGAAGGGAGAATCAGAGTATTGACTTCACATTTAATCAAAAGATAACGGCTAACAGATTTTATAATCCAAGAGCAAAAGGGATTCAAAACATAATTGAAAAAGATAGTAATAATATAGTGGGAGCGTTCAAGAGGAGGTGACACCATGTATGAAGACACGACGACCCTCAAAGTTCAAAATTAAGAAGCAACAAGATATTCAAGTTCGACTCAACACCACCCAAGCTCCTCGTCGCTCAACCTACACATAAGGAAAACACATGCAGGGCTGAGTACTATAAAATACTCAGTGGACTTATGCCGAAAACAGTTTATCAAAAATATTCATATTCATCATGTCAATTTCAAGTGACCATCGGGGTTTTAGCTTTAGAAAGAGAACAAATCCCCAATTCCCTCATGATTTTTCTCACACAACAACAGAAAGAGAACAAATCCCCAATTCGCTGCTGCAGGATCGTCGCTGAAGCCATCGCGTCATCTGGTTGTCGTTCAGTTGTAGTCCAGATCGAGTAGCTGCTGACCTGACCCAACCGTCGGCTCAGTAGCTTCGATTCACTCCACCGTTGTAGCTCGGCGCCACAGCAGCCGCTGCGTCACCGCTCCGGCAGCCCCGATTTCACCCCTGTTGAAGTTGAACCACTTCAAGATATGGGCCACGGTTAATATTTGCCTGGGCCAATATTATTTGGGGCCCAACTGGATTAATTCAGGGCCCAATCCCTGGTGGCCCAAGAATACGCGTCTCACTTACCTGATGCGCCAGATAGCCGACAACTGGCACCACCCGGATCCAGTATCTGAGCCGTCTGACTTGTTTGGCTGGATTAATATTAACCGTAGCCCACTCTCTCTAAAGTTCTCTCCGCCTTCTCTCTAACTTCTCTCTAGTTTTCCGGCGGTTTTAGCCGGCGATTTCCTTCGAGCTCTTGTTTCCACCGATTATTCTCAGTACTAAAGAGATCTATCGGTGTAGTTTGTGAGTTAGGTCACTTCTTCGGTTTCCTTCTCATAACTAAGGTTTCGGTCTTTCTCCTGTGACCGATTCCAGAGTGCTTGAAATGTTGAGTGAGAGGTTCTTATGTGCAAGGCTGTGTCCGAGAGGTTGTTGTGGATCCGTGTGTTGAGAAGGTCGTGGTGTACGAGAATCGGTGAGATCTAAGGTTTCACAGATCTCTGATTGGGTGGTCCGTTCAACGGTGTTCATCATTGTGACTTGCTGTGAGAATTGGGGAGGTCCGAGGCCTAGTGCAGACACTGCTGTGACCTGAGCCATTTGTTTCTAAATTCTCTGATTCTGTTCTGTTTTTCATGGTAGTTGATTAGATCCTTCAGGATCCTTTCTTGTTATACTGACTATTCTTCTTAGTGCATAGGTTGGGAAGTCAAGGTAAGCTTGGAGCCTGGAACTGACGAGGATCCAGTCTTAAGCTAAGGTTTCTTGATTGTAACCTATTAACTAGATAGGTAGATTGTACCTAGGGTTCATCAGTGTAACCATCTTTTGTATTGCGGCTTGTTCCTCTGAGTCTAGCCAACTCAGTAAGCGGTGTAATTGCAAAAGAGGTCCTAGTAACAATGTAATGGTGGTATGATCCCTACAGTGGTATCAGAGCCACGGGGGGAACACCGTGGCACGTTAGGTCGCTAAAAAATAAAGGAGGTGGGCTCGTCAGAGTAAAGCTCAACCTCCGGTATAGGCTCTGAGGTAAGTCGGGTGTTCCTGATCTAGGACCCCGCTCTGGTAAATTGGCTAAAAACCCTAAAACTTTTACAGCTTTCTAGTTTTAGGTATGGGAAGTTGTTTCTGGTAGTCACCGCTGGCTGCGGTTTAGGATTACTTGCTCTTATTTTCTGCATGATCTTGTTGTTTACAGCTTTCCTGCTTCTGTTGTTTTCTTACTTTTCTTTGACTGTTTCACAAAGTGTGTATCTCAGAACTCTAGCTCTATGCCTTGAGTGAATTACCTATCCACCCTGTGCCTTAACCGCCTTGAGTGACCCCCTGCGCCCCCATACATTGGGTGATTGAGAACTGAGATATCCTCTTGCCGGGGCACACGTGACAGATAGAGAGGAACTCCTTCTGTTCTTGGTGGACCCTTTGACTGTTCTGTGTTTAAGTTCACCTTCTGTGAAAGCAGGGTTGCTTGATGTGCCTTCTGTGTGTTGGGCTCTTTGGTGTGTGTAAAACCTCTTTTCAAAATGTCTCAATCTGTGGGCATAGTCCCTTTTAATGGGAAAAATGATTTTGTTATTTGGAAACAAAAGGTAAAATGTATTTTAATTAAACAGAAATTTTTCAAAGCTGTAGAGGGGACTATCCCTGATACAGAGTCTGCTGAGAAAGTGGCTGAAATGAATGAATTAGCCAGGTCAACAATAATCCTAAATCTCCCTGACTCTGTGATAAGAATGGTTGGGTCTGTGGAATCTGCCTCTGAGATGTGGATGCTAGATACTCTTTTCACAGAAACTTCTATGTCTTCTAGGATGTACCTTCTTGAAAAAAAAATTTAAGTTTAAATTGGATCTTTTAAAAGACATAGATGTTAACATTGACCGTTTCAGAAACTTGTCCAAAATATTAAAAGATCTGGGGACAAAAATATTGATGAGTATACTAGCATTGCTCTCATGAATGCCATCCGTGGTACTTAAGGTGATGTTAAGGCTGCCATTAAGTATGGCAGGGATGATACCCCTCTAGACCTCATTATTAGTTCTTTAAAATCTAAGGAATTGGAAATTAAAGAAAAGAACAACTCCAAATCTTCTCAAACCAAGGCTTTGAAGGTAAGAGGGAGGTCTCAATCTAGAGGGGATGACATCAGTTCAAATGGAAATGGTAAGAAGCAAGGCAAAGGTAGATCTAGGTCTAAAAGTAAAGACCCTAAAGCTAAAAGAAAAATGTTTTAACTGTGGAGAAGTAGGCCATTACAAGGCTGAATGTACTAAACCTAAGAAAGGTAAGAAACACAATAATAACAATCAGCTTGAGTCTGTTGCTAATTTGCCCAAAGATGATGTTTCTCATGGAGTGTGTTATAGGAATCATGATGTGTTTTCTGTAAACTCTGCCTCTGAGTGCTTCTTCACAAAATATGACTGGCTAATTGATTCAGGATGCATCATTCACATATGTCCTTTCAAAGACTTTTTCACTTTTCTCAAACCTGTTGAAAATGTTTTTGTGTCAAATGACAAGAAGTGTAAAATTCTTGGAATTGATTCTGTGTGTTTGAAGTTTGAGAATGATTATTTGTTGACTTTGAATAATGTGAGATATGTGTGTGATCTAAGCTATAATTTTCTTTCCTGTTACTGTCTTGAAGTTGATGGTTTTGAGGGTAAATGGGGACATGGAATTATGAGGATCATGAAGGGTGTGTTATGCCTGTTTAAAGCTGTTAAGAAATGTAATTTGTATGTGTGTACTGCTAAGCTTCTGACTAGTTATGATCACAGTGTAAATGTAGTTAAAATGGATAGAACTCTATTGTTGCATAATAGACTTGGGCGTATGAGTCAAAAGAGGTTAAAACTTTTGAAAAACTCTGAGATTTTGAGTGAGTTGGATTTCAAAAATGAGCTTCCCTTTTGTGAAACTTGTGTGTTGGGAAACAACATAGGGTTTCTTTCCCTACCCCAGTGACTGAAAATATTAGTCATTCTGTCTTAGAGTACCTTCATATGGATGTTTGGGGCAGTCTATTTCCTATCCATTGTGGATGACTTTTCAAGAAAAGTTTGGTGTTTTCTTTTAAAACATAAGTCTGATGTCTTTCATACCTTTTCAAACTGGAGAGTTTTAATTGAAAATCAAATTGGAAATAGGATCAAGGCTGTTAGGACAGATAATGGCCTTGAGTTTTGCAATACTCAAATGGATTCTTTGTGTCAAAAACATGGGATTAAGAGGCATAGGAGTACTCCTTATACCCCTCAGCAAAATGGTATTGCTGAGAGGATGAATAAGACTTTACTTGAAAAAGTAAGATGTATTTTATCCAAAAGTAGTTTGTCAAAGAAATTTTGGGGTGAAGCTCTGTATGTTGGGGTTTGGTGCCCCTTGCACAGTGGAAGTCATGCATAAACAAATAAATCAGATCTACAGATCTATTTGACCGATGATGGGATTAATTAACTATATGTTAAAATAATCAAATTGCATGCTAGAACACGTATTAATTCATGCTTATGGAATTTAAACCCTAATTCATGAATTCCTACGGTTTAGAACTACCGATCTGATTCTCCAAAGAATCGACGATTGCTTGCGCCATCTCCACATGAAGATCTTCGTACTCAACCACGAATCTTCTAATGTCTATCCCGAACTCAGAATCTGACCTTTGGGTGGGCAAAGCTTATCAAAGCTTAACAATGTAAATCCATTCCCTAGTCTTCAATCTTCTTCGTTCCACGGGATGAGCTTTGGCCATAATCTTTATCATAAGCTTTAAATCAACTTTCTAAAATGTGAAATACAAAATAATTCCATAAGTTATTAACAATGAAGCATAGAATATATGAATGTATAAGAAAATGCTACTGAGGTTGAGAAAATAAGAATAAAAAGAAAAATGAATCTGGGGCAGCAGATTTGGACGATTAGGGGAGCATCTAATTTTAAAATATCATAACACTTAATTTAAGCATATGAATTCATCTTCTATACTAGCAATAATCATTTTTAAATATCAAAGATTATGTGTCTTATCTTCTTTTATGGTTCCTAAAAGAACATATCCAAATACTTATCATTTGAAGAACACATTAATGCCTAAACACAATAACATTAGAAGTATTATATTTTTTAACACTAATTTGAGAGCTGTGAAGAAAATAGATAAGTTTGAGATTTTACCTTCTTCTGAAGATGGCGTGGATGGCTGAAGCACAGTTGCACTCCTAGAGGGCGGAGACGACGTGGATGGCTGGAGACGATGGGCTGGAACAGAGATAGGTGACGGGTTGGAGGCTTAGAGCTCGTGAGATTTAGCCTTTAGGGTTAGAGACTTAGAGTGGAAACCGGAATTGAGAATGGAGGCAGAATGGGAATAGAGGCAGAAATTTTTTAGGGTTAGAGTTATATATATATTTTATTATATTTATATTAAATATAATTCGGTTTTTTGGTTTTTCGGTTTTTTTTGTCCGAACTGAAAAACCGAAAAAATCGAACCGAATTTCAAAATTTCGGTTTGGTTCGGTTCGGATATTCGGTTTTCGGTTTTTTTGCTCACCCCTACTTTCATTCACTCTAAGAATGATAAGCTTGATCCAAGGTCTAAAAAGGGTGTGTTCCTTGGGTATCCAGAGGGTGTTAAGGGGTATAGAGTTCGGGTTAGGGATGAGCCTGGCTATAGGGTGGTTATTGAAGGGGTTGGCAGTGGAAGCGTGCATGAAATAAATCGCATGAAACATAGATCTATTTAGTAGATTATTTAGATGAATTCTATTCGCTTAATTCTCACATGTATCATGCACATAACTTGAATTTAAACATGTTTTATTGCAATTAATTCCAAAAACATGATTTCTACTGAGTTAGCCAATTTACCTCGCTGATTCTCCAAAGAATCGAAGTTGGCTCGCACCTTTCCTCGTGAAGATCTTGAGTACTAAACCACAGATCTTCTGACTGGTTCTTGGATTGTACGTTGATATCAGTGTGGGTTGATCTCACCAAGGTACTAGGACTTAAATAAGGAAGACAGAAAAACTGCTCACGGACGAGAGCTGAGGGACGAAATTTCGTCCTCTACTCCTATATGGGGGGGTTGTTAGAGTTTGTATACTGGAAATCACCTTTCGAGTGATTGAATACTGTAAAACTCTATATTTCATTTTCCAATGAATGCAACAGACTATTTTTGTCGTAATGTTGTTATGTATTACATTTAATGGATGTTTATTGCATGTTTAAATGTATAAGTAAACTTAACAATGTCTAAGTCTTTGTTTTAGTAGATAGGTTGTGGGCGTCGTCCACTTTAAGGTAACACGGTCAGTTCTGAACAAAGAAAAATAAAGAATTTCACAACCCAGATAGGCCTAGACTACCTATCATGAAAGCTTGCAATGTCAATCCGCATATTTCTAAGCCTTACTGAAATAAGATGACATTGGTGTGGTAGAGCACTGAATTGGATATAACAGCGAGACAAGTCTTTATGCTATCTACTGAAAGACGAGGTCTTGATAATAATTTATTTCTTAATCAATGTACGTTAGCATTGAGCATACGGTATTGATTATGCACTACTTTGACTTGTCAAATGGTGATTAATATCTAGCGGTGCTCAAGAGGTGAGTCTCGTTTGATAACGTCCTCAAGAGGAGCTTGAAACAAGGCTTTATTATTCGGAACCTAGCTAGTTGGAGTTTGATTACTCTATGAATAATAAATAAGCGTTTCTTGCTAAGTCCACTCTTGGAATTAATAAGATGTTAATTAATTAAGTTCATAGCAGACACTAATTAATTAATAGACGTTTCTATCTTAAGCACGGGAAATGAATGACAATTAATGGAAACCCGGAATACTTATAATTTTGGATTTGGATGGGCAGTGCAATATTACTTCTGTAGTGGCTGCTCGTAATATTCCAATATAAGCTTGTATTAAATTGTGGGTTCAATTTAATTAGTAAAAAGCTAATTGGGGGAGGCCATATCCAAATTTTTCCATAGATCCCTGACTGGGCCCAATATGTGACTTAATATAAATTGGAGAAAAAGGAGACAGAAAATACACTTAATTATTTCTCCAAAATTTCGTCCCCCCCTAGAGAAGAAGTAGACGAGAATTTTCTCTTCAGCTCTCCTCCGTGGGATAAAATTTATGCCTTCTTTATTTAAGTCCTAGTACTTTGGTGAGATTAGCCCATACTGATATCAACGTACAAGTCTGGGAACCAGTTAGAAGATCTGTGGTTTAGTACTCAAGATCATCACGTGGAGGATGCGCTAGCCATCGTCAATTCTTTGGAGAATTATCAAGGTATATTGGCAAATCCGTAGTAAGCATGTTTTAGGTTTTAATTATGCTTAAAGCATGATTTAATTCAAGTTATGAGCATGATACATGTGATAATTGCGCGAATAGAATTTGTCTGAATAGTCTGCTAAATAGATCAGGATTATTATGTAATCGATTTATGTATGCTTCCGCTGCCAACCCCTTCAATTGGTATCAGAGCTAGGTTTTCGCTGTGATTAGGAACACCCGACTTACCTCAGAGCCTATACCGGAGGTTGAGCTTTACTCTGACGAGCTCACCTCCTTTATTTTTTAGCGACCTAACGTGACACGGTGTTCCCCCCGTGGCTCTGATACCACTGTAGGGATCATACCACCATTACATTGTTACTAGGACCTCTTTTGCTATTACACCGCTTACTGAGTTGGCTAGACTCAGAGGAACAAGCCGCAATACAAAAGATGGTTACACTGATGAACCCTAGGTACAATCTACCTATCTAGTTAATAGGTTACAATCAAGAAACCTTAGCTTAAGACTGGATCCTCGTCAGGTTCCAGGCTCCAAGCTTACCTTGACTTCCCAACCTATGCACTAAGAAGAATAGTCAGTATAACAAGAAAGGATCCTGAAGGATCTAATCAACTACCAAGAAAAACAGAATAGAATCAGAGAATTTAGAAACAAATGGCTCAGGTCACAGCAGTGACTGCACTAGGCCTCGGACCTCCCCAATTCTCACAGCAAGTCACAATGATGAACACCGTTGAACGGACCACCCAATCAGAGATCTGTGAAACCCTAGATCTCACCGATTCTCGTACACCATGACCTTCTCAACACACGGATCCACAACAACCTCTCGGACACAGCCTTGCACACAAGAACCTCTCACTCAACATTTCAAGCACTCTGGAATCGGTCACAGGAGAAAGACCGAAACCCTAGTTATGAGAAGGAAACCGAAGAAGTGACCTAACTCACAAACTACACCGATAGATCTCTTTAGTACTGAGAATAATCGGTGGAAACAAGAGCTCGAAGGAAATCGCTGGCTAAAACTGCCGGAAAACTAGAGAGAAGTTAGAGAGAAGGCGGAGAGAACTTTAGAGAGTGTGGGCTACGGTTAATATTAATCCAGCCAAACAAGTCAGACGGCTCAGATGCTGGATCCGGGTGGTGCCAGTTGTCGGCTATTCGGCGCATCAGGTAAGTGAGACGCGTATTCTTGGGCCACCAGGGATTGGGCCCTGAATTAATCCAGTTGGGCCCCAAATAATATTGGCCCAGGCAAATATTAACCGTGGCCCATATCTTGAAGTGGTTCAACTTCAACAGGGGTGAAATCGGGGCTGCCAGAGCGGTGACGCAGCGGCTGCTGTGGCACCGAGCTACAACGGTGGAGTGAATCGAAGCTACTGAGCCGACGGTTGGGTCAGGTCAGCAGCTACTCGATCTGGACTACAACTGAACGACAAACCGATGACGCGATGGCTTCAGCGACGATCCTGCAGCGGCGAATTGGGGATTTGTTCTCTTTCTATTTTGTGTGAGAAAAATCAGGAGGGAGAGAGAGATGAATTCAAGGATTTTGTTTTGTTCAACAAATGCAGTCTTCTGTGTGTTCTTTTGAAAAAAAAATACAGGAGAGAGATGAATTCAAGGATTTTGTTTTGTTCAACGAATTTGGATTTTGAATGGGGGTTCATTTTGGTGTTTTGTACTTTATGTTTCTTTCAAAAAATGTGAGTATACTAAATCATTCCTTTCTTTATGGATTAATGTATTTTGGTTCTGGATCAAAGAGTATATTTTTATTCTTAATGGGCTGCTGCTTTAATTTGTTTTGGGTTTTAGAGTTAATAAAGTCATCGCGGGTCGAATTATCTCTTGCAAAGATTGTTGGGGACGTGAGCGACCGGAATTAATCGAAATACCTAAGCTTCTAATTAGTAAAAATTGTAATCATATCAATAAAAATAATCGAAGCCTTAAGATGCATGCATCTTATTTATTTACTTGATTACTTGTGTTAATCTGTGTTACTTTAAATTCTAAAGGTGCTATCTCGCAAGTGAATGGTGATGGCAAGGGAAAGAATATATATTTGTGGATTAAGCACTCGAGGTGGGCTTTCTTTTAAATAAGGACAATGTCCTAACTATTTTTATCAATGTGAATGAAAATGTGAATATGATTATCATGCCGTATTTTTTGGTTTTAACGTGCTTATCTGAAATGGCTTTGCCATTTATTATTTAAATCGAATTCGGGTCCTTGTAGGGCCGCAATCCCTACTTGGATTAGTGTACACCTATGGTAGATTGTGTGCCAGCATACGGGTTGGCCGGTCTAGTGACTTGGTTTGTGGCCACATTCCAAGTCATGTATGAGCAGATATGGTTCACGTCTATGGGATAATCACTGGCCAGTCGTGATTTTTGAACGATGAAATATTTTGGTGCCTCGGGCCTTTCTAAAGCTAAAATCCCGATGGTCACTTGAAATTGACATGATGAATATGAATATTTTTGATAAACTGTTTTCGGCATAAGTCCACTGAGTATTTTATAGTACTCAGCCCTGCATGTGTTTTCCTTATGTGCAGGTTGAGCGACGAGGAGCTTGGGTGGTGTTGAGTCGAACTTGAATATCTTGTTGCTTCTTAATTTTGAACTTTGAGGGTCGTCGTGTCTTCATACATGGTGTCACCTTCTCTTGAACGCTCCCACTAAATTATTACTATCTTTTTCAATTATGTTTTGAATCCCTTTTGCTCTTGGATTATAAAATATGTTAGCCGTTATCTTTTGATTAAATGTCAAGTCAATACTCTGATTCTCCCTTCAAGTCCCATTAGTCGTGACCACCCACATTTATTAAACCCCAAAAGGGTGGTCGCGACACATTCCGTGATGATCTATTGAGTTGCTACAAAATCGTGAGAGGAGGTTGGCGAGTTAGAAGAGCTTAGTTGACACTACAATTAGCTTCCCATAAATCGACACTGTTAATTGAGAGTGAGGACATCTTGAGGGTCTTAGTAGCTTTTGGGAGTTACAAATCTAGGATTGACGCCCCTAGTGTATGTAATCTACACTTGTGCTGCATGGACAAAACTTATGTGACTCGTTCTAGTGAAGTAAGAACTGTGCTAGGGGACCATAACTATGTTTTGTGTAAACCATAATTGTGAAAGCTCTATCCTTGGAATTCCACTCTTTGCCTAATTTACCCCAAAACTCTTGTTTCTTTAGATAGTATTTGACACTTAGTACATTATAGACAGTTGCAATTATATTCTCTGTGTTCGATATCCCGGTACTGACCTTTAGCTATACTATTTCTGCCTTGTATACTGATCTTGAAAAGCCAAGTACAACATGTTAGGATTGGTATACTAAAAAGTATATTTCGAGCATGTTGCACGGATAGAATTGCTTGTATACAATAAACTCTACAATCCACTTTTAACCCAAGGCGAGAAGAATTAATTTTATCGCATTGGTGTTTGCTTATGCATTTATAAGATGTTTCTCAAACATTTAAATGTATAAGAAGCAAATAAGTCTAATTCTTCTGCATAGTAGACTGGTCGTGAACGACGTTCACAGAAGGTGACGCAGTCGGTCCTATGTAGAAGATAAATATTTCACAACCTAGATAGGCTTTGGCTACCTATCGTGAAAGGTTGCAGTGTCAGTCCGCATGTTTCCTTACCTTAGGAAATAAACGACACTGGTGTGGTATAGCACTGAAGGATCTAACAGTTGAGATAAGTCTTTCTTGCTATTTACTGAAAGACGAGGTCTCGGTGATTGTTAATTCTTAATCATTGTTGATATAACATTGAGAATACGACATTGATTATGCACTACTTTGATTTATCAAATGGTGCGGATTTTTTGCAATCCAAGAATCCTGATATCTTGGGTAGTGGTGATTAATGTATAGAGGTGCTAGTATTGTTATTGCAATGAATCGTGTGCTGGGTGAGTCCAGTTTGAAAATATCCTCAAGAGGTGTTCGAAAAAGGTTTTATTATTCAGAAACCCGGCCGGTTGGAATTTATTCCCGAATAATAAATAAAGATTTTGAACTAGACAACTCTTGGAAAAAGATATTAATTAATTAAAGTCAAATAGCAGGCTTAAATTAATTAATGGATATTTATATCTTAAACACGGGAAATAATAAATTAAAGAGGTAAAGGCCAGATTACTCGTAATTTGGGAAAGGACGAGTAGTCAATATTATTATACTATAGTGGATGATAATAATATTCTATTGGACTTGTATTAAATTTGGGGCTCAATTTAATTAGTAAAAGTCCAACAGGTTTGACCCAAGTCCAACCTCCATGGATCCCTAATCTGGCTCATCATAACTCTATATAAAGGAGACTAGATAGAAGACTAAATTAATTGATTTTTATTATAAAAATTCGTGCTCCCTCTCTCCGGGGAGTGGACGAAATTTTCAGTTTCACGGAACTGAAGTTCAGTCTTCTGCCTAGTTAAGTCCTTTCGATTCTGACAAGCTTTGTCCACTCAAAGGTCAGATTCTGAGTTCGGGATACAGATTAGGAGGTTCGTGGTTGAGTACGAAGAACATCACGTGGAGAATCCGCAAGCAATCGATGATTCTTTGGAGGATCAGATCGGTAATTCTAATCCGTAGGAAATTCATGTTTTAGGTTTTAATTCCTTTTACATGATTTATGTGCGTTCTAGCATGCTTTTTTGATTGTTTAACATGTGAATCAATTAATCCCATAATCGGTCAAATAGATCTGTATGCATGATTTATTTTTTATGCATGTCTTCCGCTGTGCAAAGGGCTCCAAACCCCAACAACTGGTATCAGAGCCAATTTTTGGCTCTGATTATGTGGATTAATTTCATGTTATGTAAATTGCTTGAACGCATGATTTTCTTCGTTTTGTGTTGTTTAATTTTGTTTGAACGAACGACGAAGAATGAGAACCAATGGCGAGGGAGTACTCGGTTGGCACGAGCAGCCAGCGCTTGCGTCGGGGCTGCTCGTGGCTGTGAATTCAAGCCTCGGCGCTGCGCGTATATCTCTTGTGTATGTACGTGATTTTTAATCAATAGAGTAATCATTACTTGCCTGTTTTGATTAATTGGTTATGTGTATGTACGTGATTTTTAATCGATAGAGTAATCATTACTTGCATGTTTTGATTAATTGGTTATATGTATGTACGGGATGTTTGAATCAATTCTTGTATGATTCTTGTACGTTGTTTTAAAGCGTGATAATCAAATCGTCAATTTGCACACCCACGGCTGCGTAAAAATCGCAGCAGGCGAGTGGGAGCCTCTAACGGCTTTGTGCGAGAGCGATTTGGATCAGACTGTAGGGACACTGGGCAGGCCGAGAAACTGGACAAGTTGCGGTGCCGGGCAGATTGCTACAACCTACAGCAGCGACGTTCCGATAGGCGACGTCGAGCACTCCAGCAGCAGTTGCGGTCCGAGTGGGAGCTCATTGGTGGCGTCTCCTGGGCTCGTGTGGGCGGCGCAACTTTCTGAAATTAGTTATGGTTTCCTAAACCCTAGGAACTAACTTCGGAGAAATATTCAAAATTAGTTAGGATTTCCATAACCTAGGAATTAGTTTTGAATATATTTCAAGATATAATTTAGAATAAGATTTGACATATCTTAAATAGATTATCTAAAATTTAATTTTAATTAAATTATTGATTAGTTGAAATTTATCCTTATTTTATGGATTTGGATAGATATCCTGATAAATCCTAGATAAACTTGGATAATAACAATTAATTTATTTTTTTTTGTCTTATGGATTTATATAGATTAATTTTATGAAAATGAATCCTAGATAGACTAGATAAATAATTAATTAAATTTGGATTTTATCCTTATTTTATGGATTTAGATATATTTAATTATATCTAGAGAAATCCTAGATAAATTTGGATGAATAATTAAATTTATTTCTGTCATATCGATTTAGATAGATTTACTTCTACAGAAAGAGTTACGTATTCTCAAAATGTGTAAGTAATCGTATTTAGAAAATCATGTCCCTAAATGAGACAATTTTTTTTAAAATTCTACCAAAGGAGTCAACACATTTCCAAAATGTGTAAGAGCATTTACATTAGTGGATAATACACCTCCAATTTCTCCCGCCACGTTAGTATTTTATTATTTAGTCTATCCCCAAAGGGAAATTGAAATAGTTATAAAATTAAAAAATCATGCAAGCATTCTTGATTACATATACGATAAAGGACCAATCAATATTTTAGCCCTAAGTGTATTAATTTTTACTAATTTGGTCCACCACCTCCTCTACTCAATAATACTCCCAGTATTTTGTTATTTTTTTAATTTGTCTACTTGAGAAAAAAGAAGTCCTATATTCCACGTTTATTTCTTATGATAAATTGAAATAAATATCGTAAATTTGCTATATATATATATATATACATACCATATGATCATTAATTAATTCCAGGTCTCATATTGTATATTTTGATTTTAGTATACTAGCATTATATTAAAATATAAAAATATTAGTAGTAGTTGAATTGGGTTATAAAAGAGGCATATTAGCATACGAGGTTACAAGGGAGAAGAAAAAGCAGTGGAAAATGGATTGCGTTTTGATTGGTGTTGTGATGGGTGTAATGTTGTTGGGTTTAAGGTGGTTTGTATACCTCCAGGGGCCACGGAAACGGCTCCCTCCGGGACCCAGACCCCTCCCGATCATCGGAAACATTCACCAACTAGGTAAAAATCAGACCGAAACACTGAGACAGCTGGCGAAAACCTACGGCCCTCTGATGTCGATCCGCATAGGCAGCGTGTACACGGTGGTGGCGTCCACACCGGAGATGGCCATGGAGCTCCTCCAACGCCACGGTCAGGTCTTCTCCGGTCGGACCGTCCCCCATGCGATGGATGTAGGCGGGTTCAGCAAGTTCAGTATTTTCTTCGGTCCGGCCGGGAAGGAGTGGCGCGACAAGCGCAAGGTGTGCAAGGAGATTCTGTTCTCGGAGCGGTGCCTCGAAGAAAGCGAGGGCCTCCGCCAGGAGATGCTGCAGAAGCTGGTGGATCACGTCGGGGGCCACTGCGACTGAAGGGATGTGGTCAAAATCCACGATGTGGTATTCATGGCCAACCTCAACCTCTTGCTCACCACCATCTTCTCCATCACCTCCCCGGACACCGCCATGGAGTTGATGAAGATTATGAAAGATTTTTTCTCCTTATTTGCTCCCAATATCACCGACTATTTCCCCATTCTAAAAGTCTTGGATCCGCAGGGGATGAAGCGCAAGGCTGAGTTAAGCTTGGGTAAACTCTTGGCCAAATTCCGTGATTTTCTTAACCACAGGTTGGACCACAGAAGGAACAACCCCAACAACAAGAAGCAGGATCTGCTCGAGGCAATCATCGATATCACCCAAGCAAACGACTACAACATTACCACACAAGATATCCCTTATTTACTTCTCGTAAGTTCTATTTTCATTCATTTGGTCTACCTTTTTTCTAAAAAATCTATAAATATACTAGGAATTAATCGTGGGAGGAATAGACTCCAACTCGAACATGGTCGAGTGGATCATGACTGAGCTACTATTCAACCCGGACAAACTCGAGAGGCTAAAACGAGAGATAAAGAGCGCAGTGGGAGAGAATGGGAAAATCCAGGAGGCGGACATCGCGTCCCTCCCGTATCTGCAGGCAGTGATCAAAGAAACCTTTCGTTATCACCCGCCAGGGCCTCTTGCGGTTACCCGGATGTCAGAAGCCGATCAAGAGGTGAATGGTTATATGATTCCAAAAGGGACGCAGATAGTCGTCAATACGTGGTCAATGGCAAAAGATCCGAGCATCTGGACTGATCCGGAATCTTTTGAGCCAGAACGATTCCTTGACAACAAACTGGACTTCAAAGGCCAGCATTTCCAGCTCATACCCTTCGGGGCGGGCCGGAGAATATGCCCCGGAATACCCTTGGCAACTCGTATTCTGCAGATGACCACCGCTGTTTTGGTTCATAATTTTGACTGGAAACTTGAGAAAGACAAGGATCACCCGGACCATAAAGAAGCCATGTTTCGGATAAATTTGAGCAAAGCAACTCCACTTAGAGCTTTTCCGTTTAAAATTTAAGATTTTCTCATCTTAATAAATGGACAATAATAGCCCATGCTTCCAATAATGTAACCCATGTTGTGTATTATGTATATTGAAAATTATCAATCATATTACTATTTGGTACTTCATCCATCCCAATTAGCTGAAATATATCTTTCAGACACGGAGATAAGCTAAAACAGGAGAAAGAATAAAGAAATAATATAAGAGAGAGGATAAAATAAGAGTAATTAGATATTTTGTTTTTTGTCAAAAAAGAAATACTACTCAACTAAATTGAGACATTTCGAAAAATATTGTATATTTTCCCAAGAATTATGCACCTATCTTAATTTTATATCTCACTTATCTCTCTCTAGGAACCGTGCATATAGTTATATTATAAATCATAATTGACAAAGTATTAGATGCAAGTGGTACCATAATATGGATTCAAATCGATTAGTTATATATGCAATACATCAATAGGGAGTAATGACAAGTTAACCCGACTTAACTTCACATTCCTCCACCTACCCAACTAATTTTCCTAACACTGAATTTAGAGTTAAATAAAGTAAATCAATTATCAGTATAATTCTTATAATCTCTACACAAATATAGGGACTAATTAAATTGAATTTAGTGTTTCCGGTATTAAATGATCATTTAAAGGACATGAAAAATGAAGTGAGGAATATAAGTTATTTTTCACTTTTCACCTGTCCAAAACTGTCTGCGACTTCCAGCTCGTCCCCCAGCGGCACCGCCCCTGACAGAACCATCCTAATCGAGCTCAGGTCGAAGTTATCCACCAACGGAATTATTATTGACATAGATGTTTCACATTTTTATTAGTGTGATGTTAGAACGTGTCGCAAAATTATTTCACCTACTGACATAGATCAATTGTTGTAACACCCCATATTTTGTATTTACATTCTCATACATATATTTATATATATATACATTATAGGGATGTATTCATATCCAAACGCTAAGTATAAGTGAAACACAAAACACATGCAATCCATTGGTTTTGTGATCTAATGGTTAGATTAATGCCACGTGTCATCTAATAATGTAGATTTTTAGCCTAATAATGTACCTCGGCTAATAATGTAGCATTTTGTTTAAAAATGTACAGTTTTGAAGGAACGTCGTTTGTGTAGCCGAAAAATTTCCTTCAATTCTTTTAAGCTGTTGAAAGCATATGATATATAGTTCAACATTTCAATTATTCGATCAACAATTTTCAATGTCCTCTTAAATTACAATCCACTTAAACTAATTAGTGGAATTGCTTTTGAATTGCATACATATATGCTGAGAAAACACGTAGTATTATGCAATTATGTGAGAATCACAAATAAGCATCGTTCCAATTGATCAATGCTAGCATTATTTTCGTAATTTGTTTTCACCCAATTTCTGCTCCACATAATATGGCCATGATATGCCATGATCCATAATACCTGAAATATAGGAATAAATGGGCAACAGCAGTTTCAGCTATACAAACACACAGTATATCAACTTCCAAGTTTCATTATCACACGACTTGTTTTCACAACTATAATCGGGAGAAAAGAGAGGAAGAAACGGAGACGACGACCAGATGAGAGTTAGCGATCAAGAGTGAAAGAAGTTGGAGGCTGAATATGATGGAGAGATTCGAGAATCTGATGTGGGATCGGACAGCGATGGCACCAAGTAGTAGGGGTTGCCGGAGGCGGCGGTAATGAGCGGTGGGACGAGGAACTTCCGAGAAAGAGAAAGGAGAGTTCTTGCGCGATGCGGAGAGGGATGAACAGGCTGCACACGGAGCTGCGAGAATACGAAAACATCGGCGACGGCGCTGCAATTCGGAACGTGGGCAGCGTCGATGGAGCGACCAGGCTGAACGGAGGCGGCGCAAATCGCCGAGAGGGAGAAGATGGGTGGCGATGTTAAGAGTTTTAAAAGGAGGAGGAAGGTGTTGAGTGCGGCGGAGGAGCCGACGGCTCTGTGCAGTGGCGTCGAAGCGACGGAACCGGCGGAGAAGCCGACAGCAGCAGCGACGATCCTGGGCAGCGGCTGACGACGGCTGCGGCCTGACCCTGCGACGGCGACGCCGGCGAGGTGACTTCACAACGGCGGTGGATGGCGAAGTTGGAGGAGCGACGGGAATTGAGGGAATTGGAGCCTGTTTTGTTGGGGAAAGCGAAGAGAGAGAGAGTGAGGCGCGGAGGATGGTGGATTATAATTGGGCTTCTTTGTTTTTTTTAAAAATGGGCCATGTTAATATAATGGGAGGTTTTGTTCGGTTTGGGCCCTAAATAAAATTGGAGGAAAAAGTTGGGCCAAGGAAATAAAGGAGATGAATGTGTTAAACTTGGGCCAGCGTTTAAGAGCTTCAAGGATTGGGTTGAGGAATTTAATTGTTACGAAAGAAGTGGCTGCCTAGCGATGTTACAGTACACGAATTTCAGAATATCCCGAAGATGGTAATGTGAACATCTTATATGATACATGCGTTCCTCTGAATTAAATTATTTTCTTAAAGTTTAATGTTTGCATATTATGTTCTTTTAAAAAGGTATTTTGCATGCTATTTGAGAACGGAACAAATTGACAAGTTGAGGAGTTAAGCTTTTGAGGTGGGCTTTCTTTTTAAATAAGGACTATGTCCTAAGTATATTTATTTTTGCGAAATATGTTTGTCATGCCATATTTTTGTGTTGCTATGAGACCTATCTGAAGTGGCTTTTGCCATGTATGGTTAATCGAATTCGGGTCTGACTAGGGAGTGAGTCCCTATTCAGGCTAGTGTACACCCCGTAGATCGTGCGCTATCTCTTCGAGTTGGCCGGTCTAGTGGCTTGGAATGTGGCCACATTCCTTGTCATGTATGTTCAGATATGGTATGGTGATGTTGATGTTGTTGATGTTGATGTTGAGGTTGATGGTGATGATGATGTTGGTGAAATGTTTTAGTGACTCGGGCCCTTTCAAAGTTAAAACCCCGAGGTCACTCGTTAATGGCATGATAAATAATTTTTATAAAATATTTTCGGCATGAGTCCACTGAGTGCATCAAGTACTCAGCCCTGCATGTATTTTCTCTATGTGCAGATTGAGCTGTGACGAGCGCGGTGGGTGTTGAGCATAAAAGTGAAGAATGTCTATCAAATGTCTAGAATATGTTGTGTCTTCATACATAGCATTATTCTACTCTCGAAATGATTCCGCTAAATATTGTTTCTTTTGAGTTAGTGTATTATTGAGATATTTTCATTTGGAGTTGTTGATTGTTGAAATGATACTCTGATTTTATTCGAGCTATTCTCATTTGTTTCGAGCTATGGTCGAGTTGTGTTGTTTTCCCCCTTCTTCCCCGCTTCTTTAACCCTCCCCTAGTCGCGATTAACAGTGTTTTCTATCCTTAGAAAATGTGGGCGTGACACACTAAGATGCCGTAAGGACCCTAGCACACCCCATTATATATAGGTATATATGAAGGGGTTGGCAGCGGTAGCGTTGCGCTTGTAACGGACCACATAAACTAATCTATTTAGCAGATTATTTAGATAAATTCTATTCGCGTAATTATCACATGTATCATGCTCATAACTTGAATTTAAACATGTTTTAGCACAAATAATTCCTAAAACATGCTTACTACGGAGTTAGCCAAATTACCTCGTTGATTCTCTTGAGAATCGAAGATGGCTTGCTTCTTCTCCACGTGAAGATCTTGAGTACTCGACCTCGGATCTTCTGACTGGTGTCCCGGACTGTAAACTGATATTTGTGTGGGCAAATCTCACCAGAATACTAGGACTTAAATAAAGAAGACAGACAGAATTCTGCTCATGGAAGGAGAGCAAAATTTCGACTCCCTCTAGGATAAGGGGGGACGAAAATTTGAGTAAAAACAATAATGAAAAAGTTGTCTTCTGTCTCCTTTATTCTCCTATTTATATTAAGTCGCATATTGGGCCCAGTCAGGTATTTAAGGAAGAATTTGGACATGGCCTCATCCAATTAGCTTTTTACTAATTAAATTGAACCCATAATTTAATTCAAGCTTATATTGGAATATTACGAGCAACCACAACAGAAGTAATATTGCACTGCCTTTCCAAATCCGAAATTACAAGTATTCCGGGATTCCTTTAATTTGTTTAATTCATTTCCCGCTCTTAAAATAGAAACATCCATTAATTAATTAATGTCTGCTATGGGTTTAATTAATTAACATATTTTTAATCTCCAAGAGTGGACTTACCAAGAAACTCTAATTTATTATTCATAGAGTAATTAAACTCCAACTAGCTAGGTTCCGAATAATAAAACCTCATTTCGAGCTCCTCTTGTGGATATTATCAAACGAGACTCTCCTCGCGCACGATTCAACATAATAGCAATCCTAGCACCGCTAGATAATGATCACCACTACCCAATATACCTGGATCGTTGGGTGACGAAAAATCCGCACCTTTGGTAAGTCAAAGTAGTAGATACTCAATATCGTATGCTCAATGCCAACGTACATTGATTAAGAAATTATTTATCAAGACCTCATCTTTCAGTAGATAGCATAAAGACTCGTCTTGCTGTTTGATCCATTCAGTGCTATACTACACCAACGTCATCTTATTTCAATATGGCTTAGAAATAATCGGACTGACATTGCAACATTTCACGATAGGTAGTCTAGGCCTATCTAGGTTGTGAAATTATTATTTTTCTTTGTTCAGAACTGACCGCGTACCTTAAATTGAGCGCAGCCCACAAAAATAATCTATTGCATTACTTGGAAAAGAATAATTAGAGTTTTACAGTATTCAATCACTCGAAAGGTGATTTCTAATATACAAACCCTAACAATATATATATAGATTGAAGTAATTACTCCTAATTAAATCCTCCAATAAAAAAAATCACCAAATATTCTATTACTATTCACAGTTTTATGGTCAACTTAATACTAATTTAAAAATATTAATAATCACAGATAAATTTCAAGATCAATTAAATGCATTCCATATACTACTCATTTTATCTATCCATTCCATGTTTGTTTCAAGTCTTTTATTCCCTTAATCAAATTCTAAGTTACTATTTCCACTAGTTACTCTATACCCCGTAATTACTAATCTTACCTAGTAAATCCTCAAATTTAGTTTAACATCGATAGTCATTCTAAATCATATTTCTTTTACCAAATCTTATAAATAAAACTCATTAACCTTATCAACTAAATTTCTTTAATCTCAATTATTTGCAATTGTTAGAATATGCTTCAATCATCAATTCTAGTCTCATTTCTATGGTTAATCCACTCATATAATCACACTTGGTTATTAGTCATTACCATATTCAATTCCTTACTCAAAAAAACATCTTTCACTTCAATATTCCAATCAATTTTCCAAAATATATCAAATGACCATTATAAATTCTAATAAATTTATTTTAGTCACTAAATAAGATATATTATTCATTTTCAACAACAATTTGACCAATTAAGATTCATGGATTAATGCACTAAGATAGTCAGTTCATACCCAAAATCATACATAGGTTCAACTCAATTTAGTTCAATGGAAAAACTAATGTTTCCGACGTCTACGGACAAGGATTGATTGATAAACTCAAAACGTAACACACACCTTATTTGACAACCAACGAGGTCGGAAAATTTTTACCTCATAACCTATCATAAGTTTCAAATAAAAGGAAAATAGGATAAAAGAGAGCCCTACCTTGATAACCATACGTTGGTTCGACTGGTTCAAAGCGTCAACACAAATTAAGTGAAACTTTCATAGATTGCAACTTCTTCTTCCTCCTTTGATTACTAATCGGTTGATTCTCCAAAGTGGGGTGAATAGTAGGCTAGTAGCTATATTTGATTTTATAGCAAGAGCCACATTATTTAATTAATTATGAATAGTAAATGACAAATGGCACTATTTTGATCATTCATATTCTTTCTAGATGATTCCATGTATAATTGTCTTGATTGTAGTAGAAAAAATTTACAAACCTAAAAAAATCGTGCCTCTCGAAGAGTTTTGGAGATAAAAATATACATAGCATCTTTTATGCAAAATGTCAATTTCTCCCTTCTATTGTATACGTTATATAATTTCTGATTTAATTCTATTTTCTTGCTCAATCTTACTGACGTGATACATGTGTAACCCCAATTCTATATAAAATAACATTCAGTGTTGTGCACAAATTATTAGAATTTAAGCCTAAATTGACAAATTTGTGTAAAAAGGAATTTTCCAACTAAACCCTGTTTTGGGGTGTTACAATTATGTCTTGAACTAGTCTTTTCAGCACAGCTTTTTCGAAGCGGACTGCTATTTGTTCAACAATCGTTGGCCGCCAGCGGTCCGCTGGGTCGAATGCTCCATATTTTCATCTTCGAGTTTTAGCTATCTTTTTAGGCTCAAATTTGCACATTTCTCACAAAACACGTCAAAATACCAAAATAGATAAAATATGTAATTATTGGACATGTAATGCAACATTGATACTCAAAATGGACCAAATAAAGGCCCTAAAATAGTGCAAAAACTGAGCGTATCAAAGAGTATGACTCACATTTCATTAATATTTTCAATTCACTTTCTATTAACATTTTTTAAAATTCGTGGCGGATAAAGTGTGACTTTTAATAGCTAACGTAAGGAGTAGGATTTTCTTGTGGCAGCTTTTTCAAGATTTCATAGTTATGAGTTGATAAAATATGTAGATTCATATTGATTGTTGTTATTAAAAGTATGGAAAAAGAGAAAATGAAATACAGAGATATATAGTAGGAGGATAGAAATTTATTTTAGCAAACATGAAAGTAAAACACGCAGTCCCAAGGTAATAGTAGATCAATTGTCATTGTTGCAGCTATAGTTGATCAATTGTCATTGTTGCGGAGCAAATACTTAGCATAGAGTAGCATGAGGCCAGTGAATGGTTTAATGGAAGCGATTTCAACATTCGCTGCAGCTTCTTCTTTGAGCTCGTACTCGATCGTAGATCGAGTTATACACTGCTTCTCGTTTCCCTCCACCTCTATCACATTGAATCTTATACGATATAGCGTAAACCCTAGATCCAGAAATCCACCTTCCACAACCTCTGCCTCCTTCACACGCTTCTCGTTATCCACCACCATGAATTTCTCCTTGAACGACTACATTCCCCCTCCCATCTCTGCTCAATTAATCAATTAAATTAATTAGGATAATTACATAAATCTAGCGGAAGTTGATTGAACTGAATATGGATGGTACCTGGATGGAAAACAACCTCGAGAATGGTTCCGGCGCCGCCGTCCCCTTGGACGACGTCGACCCAGCTGATAAAGTCGGAGTTGGCTTCCTCCGCCACTTTGGGGAGCTGTAGAGTTCCGTAGAGCTTCCACGCTTCGGTTGTGGGTACATCAACCGTCATCTCAACGTACATTGTTCCGTACATCTTCGATTTTCGGTTGCGGCGGATGTGATGTCTATGCACTACAAAGATGAGTTGAGATTGAGAGGGTTATTATTTATTAAAATAAGGGTGTGATTGAATTAGAAAATAGGGGCATTCATAGAGCATTTAACGGCCTAATATAGTGTTTGATTTGTTGGTTAAATTTTCTGTGTGACTCGTTTAATGGGAAATGGCCCGTTGAATTATGGCTGAAAATGACTGTTTTATTATCATGAAAAATTCAGTGATAATAATATGTGCAACACTATTTCAATCTTAAATTACATAGAATTTACTAATATAGCCCTCGGCCGTAGAAATATAAAAATCAACTTTATTAGTTTTGAAACATCACTTGAAAAGACTAGTTGAAGACATAATTGATTTATGTTTCATAGGTGAAATAATTCTGCGACAAATTCAACCATCACACTAATAAAAATATGAAACATCTATGTTACTAATAATTCCGCTGGTAGATAACTTTGACCTAAGCTCGATCAGGATGGTTATGCCAGGGGCGGCGCCGCTGGGGAAGGAGCTGGAAGCGGCTCTACTCAGCCGCGTGTCGCATGCGGTTTTTGGACTGGTGAAAAGTAAAAAATAACTGTTATACCTAACTTCATGTTTCATGTCCTTCAAATGATCATTTAATACCATAAACACTAAATTCAATTTAATTATTCCCTATATTTGTGTTGAGATTATAAGAATTATACTACTAATTGATTTACTTTGTTTTACTCTAAATTCAGTGTTAGGAAAATTAGTTGGGTAGGTGGAGGAATGTGAAGTTAGGTCGGATTAATTTGTCATTACTCCTCATTGATGTGATGCATATATATCTAATCGATTCGAATCTTTATCATGGTACCACTTGCATCTAATACTTTGACAATTTTGGATAACTAAATATTACTTACGAAAAAATATAGTATGGACAAACAGGCTAGGAAATTTATGTTTATTAGTTAGCCCATGAATTTATTATTTTTTTCCAATAACATGAATTCCCTGTGGTCTATCTAACCCACCTAGAATAATGGACAAACGGGCTAGGAAGTTTATGTTTATTACTCGGCCCATGAATTTATTATTTTTGTCTAATATCTTTGAATTCGTCGTGGTCTATCTAACCCACCTAGAATAAAAAAGGATATAAATTATGATAATATTATTATTATCATACATGGATAAGTACATAACTTCGTGTACAAATTTTTAACATGCATGTTACGTGGTAGCAACTGCGGAGATTGACAGTCATTCTATAATTAATTAAACAATTTATTGAAATTACCAGACAAAAAAGGGAGCATCACTATAAAAAAGGGTTAAATAAAATGAAATCAAATTAAGTATACCATTCTATTGTTCAATAAATAAATGTTGAATTTGTTGAAAATTCGGTGCAATATCTCTCTCTAGGAACCGTGCATATAGTTATATTATAAATCAAAATTGACAAAGTATTAGATGCAAGTGGTACCATAATATGGATTCAAATCGATTAGTTATATATGAAATACATCAATAGGGAGTAATGACAAGTTAACCCGACTTAACTTCACATTCCTCCACCTACCCAACTAATTTTCCTAACACTGAATTTAGAGTCAAATAAAGTAAATCAATTATCAGTATAATTCTTATAATCTCTACACAAATATAGGGACTAATTAAATTGAATTTAGTGTTTCCGGTATTAAATGATCATTTAAAGGACATGAAAAATGAAGTGAGGAATATAAGTTATTTTTCACTTTTCACCTGTCCAAAACCGTCTGCGACTTCCAGCTTCTTCCCCAGCGGCACCGCCCCAGACAGAACCATCCTAATCGAGCTCAGGTCGAAGTTATCCACCAACGGAATTATTTTTGACATAGATGTTTCATATTTTTATTAGTGTAATGGTAGAACGTGTCGCAGAATTATTTCACCTACTGACATAGATCAATTGTTGTAACACCCCCTATTTTGTATTTACATTCACATACATACATATATTTATTATAGAGATGGGGTCCTCTTCTATTGCTTATAGCATCATAATCCAAAATCAAGACCAAATCTCCACCCTTAGATTTTAAAATGAGTGGATGAGATTAAATCTTACGATTCTCAATAAATAGTAGACAAAATATCAACACAGTTTTACTGAGATTTCACATGTATTATATTGAAATTTTACATGCAATATATTGAGATTTTATATGCATTATATGAGATTTTTTTATGTATTTGTTGATAAAAAATATGCTTATCAACATATACGAAAACTGAAACAAAAATCATCAAATTTCATCATCCGAACGTCGTCGGAACATATGCAAGTGAGATCTTGTAACGCCCCACTCTCTGAACCCTAATTTTCGAACCATAAAATTTTTGCATTAAATGCTTTTAATGCCGTGAAGTATGTGGATTAAATGATGAGTGAATTAATTGCATGAATTCTTTGTGACCTAATTGCGATTTGGAGTTGAGATTTGGTTTGAATAGTCAAATCCGTTGAGTATATGACGTGGCAGTTGATTAGTCAATACTATTGAAGAAATGACGTGGTCGTTGAATGGTCAATATCGTTGAATATGTGACGTGACCGTGTGAATTATGATGCGGGGTGAAATATATTGTGGTGAATTATTTCCTAAGGGCGAGTGAGATTAAATTCGTTCATCAATAAATATCATACATATTTTTCTTGGAATTTTCGACCACTATGATTTATGGAAAGGAATTCTATTTTCTTGGATTTAATTATTTGCTTGGGATATTCATCCAAATTAAATCCAAAGTCCGATTATTCTCCATTTCCTCCATGAAATTTTCGACCCCTATGCTTATACTATGGAGATTTCGAAAATCTCCTATTTATGGGAGAAGGAATTATTTTATTATATTATTTGATCCCTTATTTATTCCCTTCCATGAATAAATATAAATATCCTAGGAAATCTTACCATATCTAAGGAGATCTTGCCATATCCTATTTAAATTAGGATTTGAATTTAATTCCTTGTGGGAGAGGAATAAAAATCGCCTACTTCCCTATTTTAATAGTGGAAATTTTTATTTTTATTCTGCTCCGTGATATTTTATTCTACTTTGTGATATTCCAAGTAAATTCCAAATTAATTCATATGCTGATTAAACAACGTAGAAGTCGAAATCCCTTATTTCTCTACCAGAATTAACGCCACTTTCTCTCTCCCATATCTTCCCAAATCTTTATTTAATTAATTATGGGAATATATTCTTGCACTCTATAAATAAGAGAGAAAACCTAACCCTAGCCCCCACTAAATACACGTCTACTTCTCTCCCTCACTCCACTCTCCACTCTCCCTCTCACTCTTAATTTTTCTTCTACTTTTCTCCAAGAATTCTTCATTCTTTGCAAAGAATTGAAGTTGAAACTCAAGAATTGTTGAAGAATCAAGGGTAATACTTTGTTCTACCATTCGTTTCTATCAAGAAAAGGTTTTTTTGATCTATCTAACCGATTAATTGCTGTTCTTGAACCCTCATGCATATAGATCGAGCGAAAAGGGAAACAATTGGTGAATTAGAAGTGTTGTGCATGTGTGTATGCCGCGCGTGTGTGCGTGTGTGTGCGTGTGATGTGTGTTGTGTGAAGAACACTCATGCGTGACCATGTTTTGATGATAGATCTGGTGTTGTAGTATGAATAAATTGATATGAAGAGCATGTCTTGATTGTGAATATTAATATAAAACAAATCAATGGGAAAAGGGAAACGTTTGGGGATATGCATGATTTTGAGTCGTTAATCGAGACTGATTTGTGATACATATTATTTAAAGGTGATAATCGCGCTCAAAGCATGATAGCAAAGGGAAGAAAGTACTTGAGATCTAAGCAGTCGAGGTGGGCTTTCTTTTAAAATAAGGACAACGTCCTAAATCTTTATCGTTGAGAATGAAATCTGTGTTTATCATGCCGTGATTTGTTTTGTCGTGCCTATCCGTTGTGGCCTTGCCACTATTATTAAATCGAATTCGGATCCTCGTAGGGCAGCAAACCCTACTTGGATTAGTGTACACCAATGTTAGACCGTGTGTCAGCGTACGGGTTGGCCGGTCTAGTGACCTGGTTTGCGGCCGCATTCCTTGTCATGTAGAATGAGGATATGGTAAACGTCGATGAGAAAAATGGTTGCGCGACCGTGACTTTTGAACGAAGGAAATATTTTGGTGCTTCGGGCCTTTCTAAAGATAAAACCCCGATTGACACTTGAAAATGGCATGATAAATAATACTTTGATAAACTGTTTTCGGCATAAGTCCACTGAGTACTAACTCAGCCTTGTATGTGTTTTCCCTATGTGCAGGTTAAGCGGCGACCAGCGGTTGGCGGTGTTGAGCAACTTAATTAAAATGTTGTGATTGTCTTGAAACTCTTATATGGCTCATTTCATGCATCGGTTTAAAGGGTAAAAAGTACGCCACTTGATCTGTTTATTGCGGAAAACAAGTGTTAAAAGTGCAGGAATGCAGCTTGACCAAGGCATCAAGGCTAAACTCAAGTCGGCACAAAGGACGCAAAAGGCCAAGAAATCAGGGAGATTGATGAAGGGGAGTGATCAAGCAGTTAGGCGGGGACCATTGGCAAAGAGAAGAGGACACGTGCCGATACAAAGGACATCATCCTGCTATGAAGGGACCACTGTCTTCTAGAAGGAGGAATACGTGTCGACCAAAGAGACGCGCGGTCCTGGAAGAAAGCGAATATTCGCCGACAAGGTTGTTATCCCTGCTGGAGGATCGTTGTGGCGTGCCTATAAATAGAGGCTGCGACACCACAATAGAGAATCCTTTATCCGCTTTCTAGTTAGTTCTTAGTTTTAGCTTAGTTTAGTTAACTTTCATTCCAGTTCTTAGCTAGCTTAGTTTAGAATTTCAGTTAGTGAAGCGTAAGTGATTCAGTGCGATAGAGGCTTCAGTTCTGTCCGGCATAGTTTCCAGTTTCCAACCGAGAATCGCTCGGCCTTTACTAGCTTTATGTTCTTTCAATTTCGTAGCTAGTTTTCGTTTTGGACGAGATCTATTCTGGAATCAAGTTCACTGTCGTAGTTAAATTTCTCGCTTTTAAATATTGTTCCATGTGCCTAGTTATAATGAATGTTAAAATGATTTACTGTTCCGTGGTTTAATCAAGTAGTTAGTCTATCACATTGAATCTGATACGATACATCGTGAACCCTAGATCCAGAAATCCACCGTCCACAACCTCTGCCTCCTTCACACGCTTCTCGTTATCCACCACCATGAATTTCTCCTTGAACGACTCCATTCCTCCTCCCATCCATGATCAATTAATCAATTAAATTAATTAGGATAATTACATAAATCTAGCGGAAGTTGATTGAACTGGATGTGGATGGTACCTGGATGGAAAAAGACTTCGAGAATGGTTCCGGCGCCGCCGTCCCCTTGGACGACGTCGACCCGGCTGATAAAGTCGGAGTTGGCTTCCTCCGCCACTTTGGGGAGCTGTAGTGTCCCGTAGAGCTTCCGCGCTTCGGTTGCCGGTACATCAACCGTCATCTCAGCGGACATTGTTCCGTACATCTTCGATTTCCGGTTGTGGCGGATGTGATGTCTATGCACTACAAAGAGGAATTGAGATTGAGAGGGTTATTATTTATAAAATAAGGGTGTGGTTGAATTGGTAAATAGGGACATTCATAGTGCATTTAACGGCCCAATATAGTGTTTGATTTGTTGGTTAAATTTTCTGTGTGACTCGTTTAATGGGCAAGGGCCCGTTGAATTAAGGCTGAAAATGACTGCTTTATTATCATGAAAAATTCAGTGATAATAATATGTGCAACACTATTTCAATCTTAAATTACATAGAATTTACAAATATAGCCCTCGGTCGTAGAAATATAAAAATCATCTTTATTATCTTTGAAACATCACTTGAAAAGGCTAGTTCAAGACATAATTGATTTATGTTTCATAGGTGAAATAATTCTTCGACAAATTCAACCATCACACTAATAAATATATGAAACATTTATGTCACTAATAATTCCGTTGGTGGATAACTTCGACCTGAGCTCGATTAGTATGGTTATGCCAGGGGCCGTGCCGCTGGGGAAGGAGCTGGAAGCGGCTCTGCTCAGCCGCGTGTCGCATGCGGTTTTTGGACAAGTGAAAAGTGAAAAATAACTGATATACCTAACTTCATTTTTCATGTCCTTCAAATGATCATTTAATACCAGAAACACTAAATTCAATTTAATTACTCCCTATATTTGTGTTGAGATTATAAGAATTATACTACTAATTGATTCACTTTATTTTACTCTAAATTCAGTGTTAGGAAAATTAGTTGGGTAGGTGGAGGAATGTGAAGTTAGGTCGTATTAATTTGTCATTACTCCTCATTGATGTGATGCATATATATCTAATCGATTTGAATCTTTATCATGGTACCACTTGCATCTTATACTTTGACAATTTTGGATTATAATATAACTAAATATTACTTACGAAAAAATATAGTATGGACAAACAGGCTAGGAAATTTATGTTTATTAGTCAGCCCGTGAATTTATTATTTTTTTTCCAATAACATGAATCCCCTGTGGTCTATCTAACCCACCTAGAATAATGGACAAACGGGCTAGGAAGTTTATGTTTATTAGTCGGCCCATGAATTTATTATTTTTGTCTAATATCTTTGAATTCCTCGTGGTCTATCTAACCCACCTAGAATAAAAAAAGGATATAAATTATGATAATATTATTATTATCATACATGGCTAAGTACATAACTTCGTGTACAAATTTTTAACATGCATATTACGTGGTAGCAACTGCAGAGATTGGCAGTCATTCTATAATTAATTAAACAATTTATTGAAATTAACCGACAAAGACGGGAGCATCACTATAAAAAAAATAGACTAAACCCTAACCCTAGCATCACTATAATTAATTAAACAATTTTTATTTGCTCCATATTGTGGGATTTTATTTTATTCCTTCCACAATTTAATTATTTTAATTGGTGTGAATTAAACCTAGTACATAAAATAGACTAAACCCTAACCCTAGCCACTATTTTCACACGCCTCCCTCTCCCTCATTCTCTCCTCACACGCCTCTCTCCTCCCTCTCTTCATTCTCTCCAAAAATCCTCCATTCATCCTTGTTCTTGCATCAATTGGAGTTGAAACTTCAAGGTTCACCAAAGAATCGCATCAATCTTTGTTTCTACCGTTCGTTTTGATCAAGAAAGGTATATTTATTTCACTTTTCCTCATCCCTTCCATTGGAACCTTGATTTTGATTCATTCATGCATATAGTGAGTGTATAGATCGTAGATCTAAGTTTTAATCGGGGGGAATTGTTTGATTGCACAAGAAAAGATGTGTGTATGCGTTTATGGTTGTATATGAATGAATTTGCGGACGATTTGTGGTAAATGCTATGTGAATATATGAGAATATGATTATGAAATCTTTTTGAAGCATGATTATGTGTTAGAAGCATGAATATATGTGTTTAGATGAATATTTGAGAAACCCTAATTCGAAATTGTGAAGCATGAAAACTGTGGTGTTCGGGCAGTAGATTCTGACGTGTGTTTGACCGAATAAACGTTCGTATTTTGGTGTAAATTTTTAACTGGGTAAATTTCAAGGTGTTTTCTGTGTTGTGAGAAAATTTCAGCCGTTTTGGACGAAAAATGAAGTTTTAATGAATTTTTGAATTTGACTGCGCAGTTCTGCCAGAATTTGTATTCTCGTCTAGTAAGTTTCGTTTTTGATTTGACCGACCTAAAAATGTGAGTTTGATGTGAAATTTTAACTGTATGATATTTGATGTGTCTAATGTATTTTTGGAAAATTTCAGCCCCAACGGAGGTCGGATGAATGTTTAATAATTTTTACAAAATGATTGCGCTGTTCTGCCAGATTTCTATCTTACAAAAATAATCTTTGTTGTTAAGTCTTGAAGGATATACATGATGCATATGTGTTAAGGAACTCATTCTATGATGAAGTGATGTGTTGTTTGTTGATGTATGCTATGGTGTGTTTCCTTGTATTGATAAACGTTTGGGATGGGTAAAAATTAAAGAGACGATGAAAGGAACGTTAGGGCATGCATGATAATGGTTGTGATGAAGGGCTGATTTTATTGTGTTGTTGATAAGGGTTGTCGTGCGTACATGAGCACAAGGAGCGAGAGTTACATTGAATTGTGTTTTGTGATATCTAAGCAAGCGAGGTGGGCTTTCTTTAAGTGAAAACTCTTTTATTTTTCTAAAGTATGATTGTGGAGCTATAAGGGTGGTTTAAAGTGTTATGTCATGCCATGGACAGTTTTGATGTTGAGATTGTGTGCCTGATGCCTAGTTCGTCTGAGGTTACTCCGTTAGGCTATATGACTTTGTGTGAAACGAATGCGGGTCTGAGTAGGGCCGCAAACCCTATCAGGCTGTGTACACTGGTGGGATCGGGAGCCGTCTTAGCTAGTCGGCCGGTCTCGTGGGCGAATAGTGTGGCCACACTTTCGTCGCACTGTGGATAATGATGTGATTGTTGGTTTGTGATGCGAAAGTGGGGAGATTGTTTGACTGGCCAGTCTATGAAAATGTTTTGGTGATACTCGTGATATTTTCTTTTAAATAAACGTAAAACTCGAGTTTACTATGGTATGGATGACATAACTTATATAAAATACATTGGCATGTGTTCACTGAGTATATCAAATACTCAGCCATGCACATGTTTTCCTTATGTGCAGGTTGAGCGGGATGTTGCAATGAATGTTGAGTCGGCATAGGAAAATTGGATGCGTTGTGTCTTCATGCATAGGCGTCATCCTATGACTCTCTTTTGATAACTCTTTTCCGCTGCTATTTATTGAAACTTATGTCATAAGAATTTACTTTACGTCGTATGGTTTTGGCTGTGTAAAACACTTAGATATTTTGAATTCCGCTGCTTACTTTAAAAACTAAAGCGTTTTGTGGTCTAAACATTTGTTCTTTTAGAAATTAATTGACTTTTGCCTTAAGTGTCCATTTTTTGTGCGTCCCTCATTTCTTCCCCGCTTCTTAGTCCCTCCCTTAGTCGCGATTTCCCCGTCCTTGCTATCCTTAGTAAGGGCGGCCGTGACTGAGTGGTATCAGAGCTTCGTTTCTTTCGCTCTGGTCCGAGAGTCTTCTTTCACCGTAAGTCTAGAATAGTAAACCTTAGACTAGAAGTGTCACGAAGGCTCAACATCCAAAGCATCACGCTCAACCAAAGAAAGTGAGGTATGTTTTAAGTTGTTGAATGAATGTGAGATCGATGTATGAAATTGATGATGATATGATGATGATGTTTGGCAAGTGTATGCAGGTAAATGAACGCTAAGCATGAAGATGAATTGTAATGACATGATTATGTGAAATATGAGCATGATTGCCATGAAAATTTAAGCATGTGTTATGTGCGTGAATATGATGTTGTGATAGTATGATTCTGTGGAGTATGAGCATGATTGTCAAGATAATCTAAACACGTGTGGTATGTGTTAACGTGATATTGTTAAGGTATGAGTATGTGAGACATGAGCACGATTGGCATGATGACTTAAGTATGTGTTATATGTGTATAAGTGATATGACAAAAGCATGTGAACATAGTGAGCCTTTAGGTGTCCTCACATTAGTGATGCGTGACAAGCCTTAGACTTAGCACGAATAGCAAGTTGAAACGTAGTTTGAGGAATCTTCGGTTACTAAAGAAAATCTTCGTCTTCGCGTAGATGGCACGGATGAAACGAACCGCACTTAAGAGCTCCCAGTATAGTGACCGAATGCGACAGGCGATACACGATTACCGAAGCTACGAGAGAGAAGAAGGAAAAGCTGTAGGGGAGGTCGTCGCTCACTTCGAAACCCTGTGGCGAGATGTCCTCGGGTACCATGCGACATCCTATGGTGGCATAAGGAGACTAGTTGAGCTGATGCCCGAGAGTTGGAAAGATTGGATGGAAGCAACGTCCAGCTGATTCACGTGGTACGAACCACGAATTGACGGGATGGATGGCGACATGAAAGGCTTTCTGAAGGTCTTGAAGTGTGCTTTAGTTGACTCCCGTTTTGAGCGACCACCGTCGGCAGAGAAGAAGGAAGATGAGATAGTATGGGAGGACAAGCACATGGTCGAGATTGAACTCGTAGCAGGGGGCGAAGCCGGAGCAAGAGCAGGAATGGTTCCGGGCTTCGAGGATGACTATGTGATGGACATGATGGATGATGACGAGGCCCTCCGTCTGATTGATGAGTATCACGGGATAGAGGACCTGGAAGAAGAAGAGGATCCGGAAGAGGAAGAGGATCCGGAGGAAGAAGAAGACCCAGAGGAAGAAAGTTAGCGATAGCTAGTTCGATGTCGTTTTCCTTTTAAGTTGTTAGAACTAAATAGAAGTAGTATGTTTCCTGTTTTTGAGTCGAACGAGTGTTTTGTTTCCTTTTCCGAGCTTCTATAAAAGTTCCACGTTTTGATCGACCTTGCATGTTTTTTTTTTGGTTTATCGTTTCGTGCCATGTTTAAATGTAAGCGAGTTATGTTTTGGTTTTGATCACAATGAATACTATCAAAGATACTAATTTGTATTTTGGATCAGAATGCCACCGAGACGAGGACGTGGATGTGGACGTGGACGTGGGGCAGGCCGAGGCCCACGAGTGGAAAGTACTGGGGAAGAAAGATCCGAGGGAAGTATCGGAGGTCAACCCCCGCCTCCACCGCCACCTCCACTACAACCTCAAGATAAGGAATACATTAAGACGTTCCGCAAAGAGAAACCCCCAAATTTTGATGGGTTAAGAGAGCCACAGAAGGCAGGGCCTGGATCCGCGAGATCGAGCGCATCTTTGAGTTCATGGTGTGCACGGACAGGGAGCGTCTGGCATGCGTGACTTATCAACTGACTGGGCCAGCAGATCATTGGTGGGAGACTAGACGAAGAACAGTGGACCCCGCCTGCCGAGAGGCTTTGACTTGGGATGAGTTCAAGGAAGAGATATATAATAAGTACATCCCTATGAGCTACCGACGAGCCAAGACGGCAGAGTTCCACACTTTGAAGCAGGGAAATATGACAGTGTCGGAATATGACTGCGCACTTTGCGAGATGACTCGTTATGCACCTGAGTTGGTGGACACGGATGAGAAGATGGCCGCGAACTTTCACTCTGGCCTTAGGACTGAGATAAGAGTGGCCGTGGCTAGCTGACAAGGAGTTCCTTACGCCGAGCTTTTGAGTTGCACCTTGGACGTAGAAGAGGCACTTCCTAAGAATGAGAGAGTGACAAATCCTACACCACCCACACAACAACAAAATTATCGAGACAAGAGGAAGTGGGAAGGAAACCGAGCCCAGTATGACAACAAGAGACACCATCCTACTTTCCGCCACCCTCAGAATTTTGGCCAACAGGTTGTGCCACAACAAAGAGGAAATCAGCCAAGGACACCTTACTGCAATCGGTGCTCCAAGTTCCACGTTGGGGAGTGTAGAGTCGGAGGCACCCGATGCTTTGCTTGTGGTGGGAATGGCCACATGTTCCGAGAGTGCCCGAACAACAACAAGGGTGGAACAAGGAACGGGCAGGGATAGAGACCACCGCAACAACCACAACCGATCCGGCAAGTCGCCCCACAACCAGCAAGGGCATATGCACTGAAAGGGAATCCAAGACAGGAGCAACAGGCCAATAAGGGAAAAGATAACTTGGCAGGTATGGGAAAGATCCAACAACTCCCTATTATTGTGCTGTTTGATACGGGTGCTTCGCACTCTTTTATATCAATGTCATGTGTGAATGCCCTAGAACTTCCTACTGTTAAGCTTGAACCGATTTTGAACGTGTCTTCACCTGTTGGAGGTCTGATTGACATTGCACGAACTTGCTCGAACGTAGAGTTTGTGTTAGGAGAATTAGGAGTAGTAGCTCGACTTTTGCACGTTATGCCTTTGGAGAACGTAGATATAATTTTGGGAATGGATTGGCTGACCGAGAACCACGCAACGATTCACTGTAAGGAGAGGCAGATTTCTTTTCGAGCTCCTGGCGACGAGCCGACCATCTTGCATGGGATTTCCTTGAACCGGCGAACCTCCATAATCTCTGCTTTACAAGCAACCACGATGATAAGAAAAGGGCGTTCGGCGTATCTTGTGTACTTAAACGGAGAAGAAAAGAAGGAATTGAAAGTGGAAGACGAGGCAGTAGTGCGAGACTTTCCCGATGTGTTCCCTGAAAACCTACCTGGACCGCCGCCCGACAGACAAGTGGAGTTTACGATTGACTTGGAACCCGGATCTGCGCCTGTATCGAAGGCACCATACCGAATGGCCCCTAAAGAGTTGGTTGAATTAAAGATTCAGTTGCAAGAACTGCTAGACTTGGGATTTATTCGGCCTAGTGTATCACCATGGGGAACGCCTGTTCTGTTCGTAAAGAAGAAGGATGGAACGATGATGATGTGCATTGACTATCGCGAACTCAACAAGTTGACTTTGAAGAATAAGTACCTACTGCCAAGAATCGACGACTTATTTGACCAACTTCGAGGAGCGGGCGTATTTTCAAAAATGGATTTGAGGTAGGGGTATCATCAACTAAAGGTCCGACGAGAGGATGTGCCTAAGACTGTTTTCGCACTCGTTATGGCCATTATGAGTTCCTCGTGATGCCATTTGGACTTACTAACGCCCCGGCAGTCTTTATGGACTTGATGAACCGAGTTTTCCACGAGTATCTCGACAAGTTTGTTTTAGTCTTCATTGATGATGTGTTGGTATACTCGAAGAACGAGGAAGAGCATGGATGGCACATGCAAACCGTGTTGGAGACGTTACGAAAAGAGAAGCTTTATGCCAAGTTCAGTAAGTGTGAGTTTTGGTTGACTCGAGTGAACTTTCTTGGCCACATCGTGACGGCTAATGGGATTCAAGTAGACCCCGCAAAGGTTGAGGCTGTACAGAATTGGAAGTCGCCGAAAACGCCGAGTGAAATCTGTAGTTTCTTGGGATTGGCGGGATACTACCGACGTTTCATAGAGGGATTCTCTAAGATTACGAGACCGATGACACAACTGTTAAAGAAAGGAATCAAGGTGGTATGGACGCCGGAATGCGAGGCGAGTTTCCAACTGTTAAAAGATAAATTGACTACAGCACCTGTCCTAGCGGTACCAGAACCTGACAAGGACTTCGCCGTCTATACTGACGCGTCGAAAGTAGGACTAGGATGCATGTTGATGCAGGATGGGAAAGTGATAGCTTATGCTTCCCGACAGTTGAGACCGAACGAACTGAATTTTCTGACTCATGATCTGGAGTTAGCAGCTGTAGTGCACGCGCTAAAGATTTGGAGACACCATCTCTATGGAGTGAGATGTGAGATTTATACGGATCATAAGAGTCTCAAGTACTTCTTTGAGCAGAAGGAGCTAAACATGCGACAACGACGTTGGTTAGAGATCGTAAAAGACTATGATTGTGGTATTCAATATCATCCGGGCAAAGCGAACGTAGTCGCAGATGCTTTGAGTAGGAAGAACCAGCCTCAATTGGCTTTGTTACTAACTCAAGAAGAAACGTTGATACGTGAGTTTGAGAGGATGCACTTGGAAGTAGTAAAAGCTCCCGAGACAGTAGGAGGAAGAATAGCGATGCTAGTGATCGAGCCAGACTTACGAACCAAGATCATAGAAGCGCAGCGACGTGATGAGAAATTGGAAGAGACACGTGTGAAAGTGAGAACCGAGAAACATGACCATTTTCGTGAAGAGGCGGACAATGCTTTGACGTTCGATGGACGTTTGTGTGTGCCGAACGACGAGGTACTAAAGGACGAGATTGGAGTGAAGCACACGACACACCTTATACAGCTCACCCTGGAAGCACAAAGATGTATCAAGACTTGAAGCAACGTTTTTGGTGGAACGGAATGAAAGGAGACGTAGCATCGTTTGTGGAGCGATGCCTAGCTTGTCAACAAGTGAAAGCCTTACACCAAAGGCCGTATGGGAAACTACAACCGCTTGAGATTCCCGAATGGAAGTGGGAACACATAGCCATGGACTTCGTGACGGGTTTGCCAAGTTACAAAAGGGCAACACTGCGATTTGGGTTATCATCGACCGACTTACTAAAAGCGCGCACTTCTTACCGATTAGGATTACCTATGGATCGGACAAGTTAGCTAAGATCTACGTGAGCGAGATTGTACGTCTGCATGGAGTGCCAAAGACCATTGTATCTGATCGCGATACGAAGTTCACGTCGAAATTTTGGATGAGTTTGCAACGGGAACTAGGCACGAAGTTAAACTCTAGCACGGCTTATCACCCGCAATCCGACGGACAATCGGAGAGGACGACCGACGATCCAAATGCTTGAGGACATGCTGCGAGCCGTTGTCCTAGATCGAGGAGAAAGTTGGGAAACTGTTCTACCGTTGGTCGAATTCGCCTACAACAATAGCTATCAAGCGACGATCGATATGGCGCCGTATGAAGCCTTGTATGGCAGGAAGTGTTGATCCCCACTCTACTGGGATGAAGTTGGCGAGAGGAAGATGTTAAGACCCGACGCCATCAAAGAAATGACTGAAATCGTGCATCAAATCCGTGCGAGAATCAAGGAAGCGCAAGATAGGCAGAAGTCGTATGCTGACGTGCGTCGAACAGAAATCAAATTCGATGTTGGTGACAAAGTATTTTTGAAAGTATCCCCGACGAGAGGAGTTGTGAGATTTGGAGTGAAGGGCAAGTTGAAACCGTGTTTTATAGGGCCGTACGAGATTATCGATGAAGTAGGTCCCGTAGCATACCGTTTGGCGTTACCTCCCAGTTTTGGGAATGTGCACAACGTGTTCCATGTGTCGCAGCTACGCAAGTACGTGTTCGACCCCAAGCACGTGATTCATCAAGAGGAAGTGATCCTGACCCCCGACATGAGCTACGAAGAGAGACCCGAAGCAATCCTAGATCGAAAGGTACGAGAGTTGCGAAACAAGTCGATAGCATCCGTGAAAGTGTTGTGGAAACACCATGGCTCCGAGGAAGCCACGTGGGAACTAGAAGATAGAATGAAAGAAAAGTACCCCGAGTTGTTTATGTGAGATGATCAATTTCGGGACGAAATTTCTGTTAAGAGGTGTAGGATGTAGCATCCCAAAAATTTTGTGACTTTTATTTTTTTTAATGCGGATGTCAAGTGAAAACTTTTTATGAAATTTATTGGTTTTTATGTGATTGAGTTGATTATGTGAAATAATTGCCATGAGTGATGTGGAATGAAGTGTTGTATATTTTTATATTTTTCAATGTGGGGAATTAATTAAGTGAGATCATGCATTTTATTCTAGCCAATTTAATGGGATATTTTCGGCCCCTTCAATTATTGGAATTAATATTCTCTTCTTGGATTTAGTTAATTGTTTTGGGATATTTATCCAAATTAAATCCAAACCAAATTATCCCTAAATTGTGTTACATGAAATTCGAACCCTAGCCTACTTCTTTCGGGAGTTTTCGAAAAATCCCCTATTCAATAGGGGGATGAATTATTTCTTTTGATTTAATTGGTGTCTTATGTTTCCCTTCTTTTATTTTAATCCAATTAAATCATACCACATTTTATTTCCAAACCCTAATTAAATTGATATTTGAAATATTCATTGTGGAATTAAAGCCAATTTTCGCCCCTTCCCTATTTGTGGAGAAATTGTATTTGTTTCCTATTGTTGTGGAATCATTTATTTTTTTATTCAATAAATGCCAAATTAATACCTATGCCTAATAAATTGGGGATGTGAATATTTTCCTTCTATTTTGTCTCCATCCCACACGCCCCATATGCTTCTATTTCCTTGTGGAAATTTATTTATTTGTTACCTATTTATGGGAGTCTTTTCCTATAAAAAAATTACCAAATTTAAATCCTATTCCCATTTAATTGAGGATTTAAATATTATTCCTTCCATGCCTTCAAAATACACGCCCCCTCCTTTATTTTTCCTACTTGGAGATTTAAATTATTTTGTTCCCTTAATTGTGAAATACCCACTATTTTATTTCCTAAGTTGTGAATATATTTCTCTCCAAGTAAGTATTTCTATTTTTCCTTGCTAATTAAATCAGCAAATTTCAAAATCCTCCCACATTCACACGCCTATTTTTATTTGCTCCATATTGTGGGGTTTTATTTTATTCCTTCCACAATTTAATTATTTTAATTGGGTGTGAATTAAACCTAGTACATAAAATAGACTAAACCCTAACCCTAGCCACTATTTTCACACGCCTCCCTCCCTCATTCTCTCCTCACACGCCTCTCTCCTCCCTCACTTCATTCTCTCCAAAAATCCTCCATTCATCCTTGTTCTTGCATCAATTGGAGTTGAAACTTCAAGTTTCACCGAAGAATCGCATCAATCTTTGTTTCTACCGTTCGTTTTGATCAAGAAAGGTATATTTGATTCACTTTTCCTCATCCCTTCCATTGGATCCTTGATTTTGATTCATTCATGCATATAGTGAGTGTAGAGATCGTAGATCTAAGTTTTAATCGGGGGGAATTGTTTGATTGCACGAGAAAAGATGTGTGTATGCGTTTATGGTTGTATATGAATGAATTTGCGGATGATTTGTGGTAAATGCTATGTGAATATATGAGAATATGATTATGAAATCTTTTGAATCATGATTATGTGTTAGAAGCATGAATATATGTGTTTAGATGAATATTTGAGAAACCCTAATTCGAAATTGTGAAGCATGAAAACTGTGGTGCGGGCAGTAAGTTTCGACGTGTGTTTGACCGACCAAACGTTCGTATTTTTGGTGCAAATTTTTAACTAAGTAAATTTCAAGATGTTTTCTGTGTTGTGTGAAAATTTCAGCCGTTTTGGACAAAAAATGAATTTTTAATGAATATTTGAAGTTGACTGCGCAGTCAGTTCTGCCAGAATTTGTATTCTCGTCTAGTAAGTTTCGTTTTTTGAAGTTGAAGTTGTTTGAAGTTGAAGTTGACTGGTCAGTCTCAAGATATTCCTGGACCAAGGGGTAATTACATCGATAGCATGCAAATTCTCAACATCTAAAGGCTTTTTCATAGCCTCATCAATGCTAAACGTGTACTTTTCCCCATGATAAGTTTGATTTGACCGAGCTAAAGATGTGAGTTTGATGTGAAATTTTAACTGTATGATATTTGATGTGTCTACTTTATTTTGGTAAAATTTCAGCCCCAACGGAGGTCGGATGAATTTTTAATAATTTTTAGAAAATGATTGCGCTGTTCTGCCAGATTTCTATCTTACAAAAATAATCTTTGTTGTTAAGTCTTGAAGGATATACATGATGCATATGTGTTAAGGAACTCATTCTATGATGAAGTGATGTGTTGTTCGTTGATGCATGCTATGGTGTGTTTCCTTGTATTGATAAACGTTTGGGATGGGTAAAAATTAAAGAGACGATGAAAGGAACGTTAGGGCATGCATGATAATGGTTGTGATGAAGGGCTGATTTTATTGTGTTGTTGATAAGGGTTGTCGTGCGTACGTGAGCACAAGGAGCGAGAGTTACATTGAATTGTGTTTTGTGATATCTAAGCAAGCGAGGTGGGCTTTCTTTAACTGAAAACTCTTTTATTTTTCTAAAGTATGATTGTGGAGCTATAAGGGTGGTTTAAAGTGTTATGTCATGCCATGGACAGTTTTGATGTTGAGATTGTGTGCCTGATGCCTAGTTCGTCTAAGGTTACTCCGTTAGGCTATATGGCTTTGTGTGAAACGAATTCGGGTCTGAGTAGTGCCGCCAACCCTATGAAAATGTGTACACTGGTGGGATCGGGAGTCGTCTTAGCTAGTCGGCACTGTGGATGATGATGTGATTGTTGGTTTGTGATGAGAAAGTGGGGAGATTGTTTGACTGGCCAGTGTATGAAAATGTTTTGGTGATACTCGTGATATTTTCTTTTAAATAAACGTAAAACTCGAGTTCACTATGGTATGGATGACATAACTTATATAAAATACTTTGGCACGTGTTCACTGAGTATATCAAATACTCAGCCCTGCATATGTTTTCCTTATGTGCAGGTTGAGCGGGATGTGGCAATGGATGTTGAGTCGGCATAGGAAAATTGGATGCGTTGTGTCTCATACATAGGCGCCATCCTATGACTCTCTTTTGATAACTCTTTTCCGCTGCTATTTATTGAAACTGATGTCATAAGAATTTACTTTACGTCGTATGGTTTTGCCTGTGTAAAACACTTAGATATTTTGAATTCCGCTGCTTACTTTAAAACTAAAACGTTTTTGTGGTCTTAAACATTTGTTCTTGTGGAAATTAATTGACTTTTGCCTTAAACGTCCATTTTTTTTTGCGTCCCCCATTTCTTCCCCGCTTCTTAGTCCCTCCCTTAGTCGCGATTTCCCCGTCCTTGCTATCCTTAGTAAGGGCGGCCGTGACATAAAGAATATTCAGACTTGTATTTTTCTACTTTTAAAAGTGGAATATTCATAAATGGAACTAAATGTATGCTTGATAGAGTTAAAAAGGGCTCACACCCTAGAATGAAAGGAGTGATGAATTGCACAACTTTCGAAACTCTAATAACATTAAAAGGTATTTCGGCCATGAATTTATTATTTTTGTCTAATATCTTTGAATTCCTAGTGGTCTATCTAACCCACCTAGAATAAAAAGGATATAAATTATGATAATATTATTATTATCATACATGGTTAAGTACATAACTTCGTGTACAAATTTTTAACATGCATGTTACGTGGAAGCAACTGCAGAGATTGGCAGTCATTCTATAATTAATTAAATAATTTATTGAAATTACCCGACAAAGACGGGAGCATCACATAAAAAAAGGTTAAATAAAATGAAATCAAATTAAGTATGCCATTCTATTGTTCAATAAATAAATGTTGAATTTGTTGAAAATTCGGTGCAATATCTCTCTCTAGGAACCGTGTATTTAGTTATATTATAAATCAAAATTGACAAAGTATTAGATGCAAGTGGGCCATAATAAGGATTCAAATCGATTAGTTATATATGCAATACATCAATAGGTTGTAATGACAAGTTAATCCGACTTAATTCACATTCCTCCACCTACCCAACCATTTTCCTAACACTGAATTTAGAGTAAAATAAAGTTAATCAATTAGTAGTATATTTTCTATAATCTCTACCAATAAAGGACTAATAAATTGAATTTAGTGGTTTCGGTATTAAATGATCATTTAAAGGACATGAAAATAAGTAAGGAATATAAGTTATTTTTCACTTTTCACCTGTCCA
>NW_024598926.1:0-18867 GCF_004379255.2 Salvia splendens | reverse complement strand
CGACCAATGTAACGGCAACGGCCCGTCCATAGAGTTCACTGCCAACAGACGCCAATACCATATGGGGTACTACTTGGCCGACGGCATCTACCCACGGTGGCCAGTTTTCCGAAAGACGGTCAGCTGCCCGATTTGTGAGAAGAGGGTTTTATTTGCGCAAAAAGAAGCGGCGCGGAAGGATGTAGAGCGGGCATTTGGGGTGCTCCAATCACGGTGGACAATTGTGAAAGGGCCGTATCGTTTCTGGTACAAGGAAGTCATCGCCGATGTCATATATGCGTGCATAATCATGCACAACATGATAGTCGAGAGTGAAGGAAGCATCACCGATTGGAATGACGACGACCGTGCATCTAGCTCTGCCGGCACATCGACCGAGACACCCGATAGAGGGTACCTTTAGGTTTCGATGAGGTTTTATCTAGGCAGGCCTCAATGCGCAACCAACAGGAGCATGCGCAGCTCATGAGCGACATGATTGAAGAAGTGTGGGCTCGTAACCGCCATCGCTGAGTTTGCGTTTTTTATTATTTCGCATTGTAATGTATTAATTTTTATTAAATGAATGAAGTTTTTAAAATTCGTATTTTAAATGTATTTTAGTTTTTTTTTAATTCGTATGTATTTTGTAAATATTACAAAATTGATGATGTGGCGCGTCATAGGCGCGCCTTAGGGCGCCCCACTGCAGGTGGAGAAGGAGGAGGATAAAAATGCTGACGTGGCGCGCCATAGGGCGCGCCTTAGGGCGCCCCACTGCTGATGGTCTTAGTAAGACAAGGTTGGCTATGACTAATTATTGCATTACTATTCATCTCTTATGAACCAAACATAATACAAATTTAATCATTGGATATAATTTTGCAAACCAAACACCCTCTTACTATACTTGCAAGTGAGTACAACAAGCTCAATGACTCGCAACGTCCGCTCACACCGGTCCATGCTTAAGACCAACAAAGAGCTCGCTGATGTTGATGCTATTTGCGTCAAATAGCTCGAATTTATTGCAAAGACATTTAAAAAGTTAGTAGTAATTGTTTAAGACTACTAGAAAGATGGAGCCAAAAATTGCTAGAAATAGAGGCATTGCAAGAAACAAAAATGAACTTGCACAAACAATCAAAAAGTTCTCAACTAAAGTATCACGAGTCATGGAGGCAACAATAGATATGTGAGAGCATCCACAACCCCGGCCCGGATTCAGGCCTCAAGTCCTCTCCACGTCATCATTTCCCTAAATTTGAGGCTCAGGCAACAACTCCTCTAATCCTGGAGTCCCCATCCGGGCCCCAAGTATGAAATTGCACTATTCACAACTACAACAAATTTAACTCGTAAAATAGAAAATGTTAAACAATTAAAACACGAAAAATTCATTGTTCAGTCGAAAATAAAAAATTACAAATCCTAAAAATTAAAAATCCTATAAATTAAAAATTACAAACCCTATAAATTAAAATTACAAATCCTAGAAAATAAAAAATTATAAAGAGAGGTAGAATAAAAAATTATAAAGAGAGGTATAAAGAGAGGTAGAAATAAACATTTATCAAGACCCCGTCTTTCAGTAGATAGCATAAAGACTCGTCTCGCTGTTAGATTCGTTCAGTGCTCTACCACACCAATGTCATCTTATTTTAGTAAGGCTTAGAAATCTGCGGACTTACATTGCAACCTTTCACGATAGGTAGTCTAGGCCTATCTGGGTTGTGAAATTCTTCTTTTCTTTTGTTTAGAACTGACCGTGTTACTTTAAAGTGAATGTCGCCCACAACCAGTCTACTAAAATAAAGACTTAGACTTTGTTAAGTTGCTTATACATTTAAATATGCAATAACATCCGTAAACACATAAACATCCAAGGACGAGATGTGGTCCAACCTCATAGTGTTTACGTTGCAGGATGCCGAACCGCACCGCAAACACATGATTTATTAAATATATTATAATATGATTAACACAACATAATTCATTGGACCATACCATTAGTCATCCACCATAGGAATAGCCTAGCAATAGCTCAGTCATAGCCTAGCCACTGCCACATCATCAGCACTAAAAATCCTTCTGCCACATCATAAATAGTCCAGCTATAGCCTAGCCACATCATAAATAGCTCAGCCACATCAATAGCCACATCACTAATAACAATTATATAAAATGACATAATTAACAATCACACAATATACGGAATTTAATTTACGAGACATATACGAGAAACATTAATAATACTATCCACATCACTATTAACAAATATATACAAAATGAAATAATTAACAATCACACAATATGCGAAATTTAATTTACGAGACATATACGGGAAAAGTTTAATAATACTATTAAAATTTAAAAAAGTACAATAATTTAAAAAAAAATACATTAATTTTAAAAAAAATACATTAATAAAAAAGAGTGACAATTCACTCCTCGTCTCCGTCGTCGTCGCCTCCGTCGTTGTCGCCTCCGTCGCCACCATCGCCGCCGCCACCATCGCCGTCGCCTCCGCCGCCTACGCCTACGCCGCCGCCACGGTCTCCCTCCGTATAGCCTCCAACTCGTCCTGCAGGCTCATGAGCAAGGTTTGAAGCACGCTCTTCTCCACGGGATCCGTCGCCACCCGCCATTCGGCCATCGTCTTGATCAACTGAGCGCGCGTTTGGGCGCGAGCGAAGAATTTGAGCTCCTGGGTGAATTTGAACTAGGCTCGTTGTTGAGATCCATTTCCCGTTGTTGATCTTGAACAGAAATTAAGATAGAGAGAGTACTCGTTAAAACAAGTGGTGCGAATGAAAATGACGAGCAAAGCGCGTATATATAGTGTTTCGGAAAAAAAAAATTTAATTTTCGCGCTAGGCGGTGCGCTGGGCGATCCGGGCGCTGCAATAGCGCCGAACGGACCGTCCAGCCGACCGCCCAGCGCCACATAACCGCCCAGCGCTGCGCGGTTTCTCTCTCCACTCAGCCGCTGGGCGGCTGCAATAGACCGCCCAGCGAACCGCCCAGCGCCGGCGCTCGACTGGGCGGTCGCTGGGCGCCTATTGTGGATGGTCTTATACCCTTAGAAAGGTGAAGGGTCATTTCGTTCGTTCATTCATTCTCTCCATTTTGCTTTGATATTTAATTTCCCAATGGTAGCCTCACTCTTTCTCTCTCAATCACCATTCCCATTTAATATTGTACACACTCTTTGATACAAAACAAACAAGAGAACTCATCCCAAAAGACTAGTCTTTTCAGTTGTTCTCATAACCGATGTGGAAATTGAGTCTGTAACATTCGACCCTCCTTTAAGGGCCAACGTCCTCGTTGGTCACGGCCACGTTGGTCACGGCTGGTTCTTTGCCAGACCACCACTCCGAGTTCTCGTTGGTCACGGCGGATTCTTTGCCCGGCCACCACTCCGTGGGTCACCACTCCGAGCGGTCCCAACGCACTCGTTGGTCACGGCGAGTTCGTTGCCGCCACCACTCCGAGCCATTTGGGCTCTCAATGAAAGCACCAATTGATACAGACCAAACAGGAGAACTCATCCCAAAAGACTAGCCTATTAGAAGAGAGAGCTCATTTAGTCTATATACCCACATCAGTTGGGAAATCGGGTTTATGGGGCACTTTACACTAAAGATTACGTAAATGTACCCATTTTGTTATCTATTCCAAAAATGGGAAAAACGCCAACCACATTGGCGTTTCTATTAGTAAAAACGCCAACCTCATTGGCGTTTATCTTCGCGTCGTATTGGAGGTGTATTTTCGCCAAATACAGCGACGGGAAAAAACGCCAATGAAGTTGGCGTGTATACCAGGTAAAACGCCAATGTAGTTGGCGTGTTTAATTAATAAAAACGCCACTGAGGTTGGCGTGTTATGCTTAAAAACGCCAATTTGAGCGGCGTGTTTCTGTTGAACCATATCCTTATCAGATCTCCCCCAACATCGCGACCCTAAACACTTTCCCTCCCCAAAACGCGAAAACCCTTCCCAAACGCATAAAAACCTTTCGCTCGGGTCGACCCGGTGGTGGATTTAAGCGTGGATATTTTGAATTTGGCTAATTCTTTCAACCATTAGTCCTTCTAATCGGTTAGTATATCAAATTTTAGACTCATTCTTCTAAACATTAGTCTTCCAATATTTTGATTGTTGTGATAATATATATTGTAGTGTAATTATATAATAGTTTGACCAATTATTATGGGTACACTAATATTTTGATGGATTATTATGATAGTATATATTTAATGGAAATATTTTGACCAATTGTTATGCTATTATATGTTATAGTATATTTTATGGATTGTTATGATAATACATATTGTAGTGTATTTAATAGAATTATTTTGTCAATTTTTGGCTGACTCTACATAATGATGAATGTAAAAATAATACATATTTATTTGTGTTTTACATTATTGCAGATAGTATGACGTGGTGTGTCAATTTATATTGGGGTGGAAAGATAATTCCCGGAGCAGTTATTTCGTATGATCCTCCTTTTGCTAAAGGATTCATTATGTTGGATGAAACAATTTCGTACGATGACCTTGTGGAAAAAATTTGTGAAAGGATGGGGATAAGCATATATGAAAACAATATTCAAATAATATGGAAACGTACTATATGCTTTGGATCCGGAGTCACGTTTATAGGTGTTCAACTAGAAGAAGTATGCATGCAACTAATGTTTAGTGAGAGTATGGTTATTGGAGGTGTAATTGAATTATATGTTGAGTATTCGGCAATTACTCAACATCATAGTCATCATGTCATAAGTTATGATGCTGGTACGTCAACGAGAGCCCAAGAACCATATTTTGCTGCAACACAAGATTTTGATGTTGGTACGTCTACGAGAGCCGAAGAACCATATTTAGCTGCAACACAAGATTTTGAAGCTGGAGGCGTGCATTTAGGGGATCGTGACAATTGTGATGTGGTGGAGGACATAATAGGTCCTGATAAAGCCGACTTTCTTGATCCACAATCACCTTATAATTCTGAAGATTCCGACACGGTTAGTACAGACTCAGATGGTGATCCGTCGGATGATGAACAATTTGTTGCTTCAAGACCATCCATTCCACTTGGAGAAACAGCAGTTGGAGAAACATCAGTTGGTGGAAGGGCAGTTGGAGGAAGAGTAGTTCCACAGTTCCCACAGCCTGGAATCAACTACTTTCGCACCTTACCAGGTCCATATGATAGTTTTGATCCCAAAAACTTTGAGCGTGATGATCCCAGTGTGCATTATTGGAGTGAAAAGGATCCTACCAATGTCGGTTTGCATACTAAATTTAGAACGAAGTTGGAATTGAAGGCAGCTGTGACTCATTGGCATTTGGAAAAAATCCGACAATATACAGTTGTTGAAAGTAAAGGAAAGAGATGGCATGCAGTTTGTAAGTGGCCACAGGGAAATCCGAAAGATAAGTCCTTACCGCCATGTTTGTGGGAGTGCCGAGCAACACTGAGGAAGCATGATGAACACTGGCAAATTAGAGTGTTCAGCACTGCTCATACTTGCATGGGGGATCGTAACTATAATGGTCACGCTAATCTTTCGTCGGGTATGATAGCGTTGAGTGTTCGCCATCAGATAGAAAACGATCCTTGCTACAAGGTAAAAGCAATTGTGGCGGATATTGAAAATAGATTTCATGTCAAAGTTAGTTACAAGAAAGCATGGTATGCTCGGAGGACAGCGATTGAGCTTGTATACGGTGGATGGGAGTGGTCGTTCAAAGTTTTACCAGCTTATTTGAATGAAGTGCAAAGACAAAATCCTGGCACAATTGTGGAATGGATGCACGATGACATATTAAGCAATGGTATGAACAAGGTATTCAAGTACGTATTCTGGGCTTTTGGACCAGCTGTGGAGGCTTTTCAACTATGCAAACCAGTTTTAACGGTTGATGGAACTCATCTACGTGGACGATGTCGAGGTAAAATTCTTATTGCCGTTGGATTGCTAATAAGAAATGTTTGCCTGTTGCATTGATGGAAACCAAAGAAAGTTGGAATTGTTTATGGAACGCATTAGACTTCATGTAGCAAAGCATGAAATATGTGTCATATCTGATAGGCATGTGGGAATCATAGATGCAATGAATTCTCCCATATGGAAAGAAGAACCCAATGTGGGTCATCACAGATTTTGCTTGGTACATGTTAGAAAGAATGTTTTGCAGAATCACAAAGGTATCATGGTCAAAAGACTTGTTTGGAAAATTGGTATTGCTACCAAGAAGCGCAAGTTTAAGATCAGACGTCGTTTACTTCGAAACGTCAACAACGAGGCTTTGCAGTACCTTGATGCCGTGGAGTTAGAAAAATGGAATCTGGCGTATGACAAACACAAAAGATGGGGTGAGGTTTCCACTAATATGGTGGAATCTTACAACAATGTGTTGAGAGGCGCAAGACAACTCCCAATTAAAGCTTGCATTGATATGATATTCTGGAGGACAATAGAATGGTTCAATGACCGGTCAATTGCATCAACACAGTGTGCCACACCACTTACCCCGTGGGCGCATGAAAAGGTGTGCAAAAATGTTGCAAAAGGTCAATTGCATAATGTGAGAGCACCCAACCACAATTGCAGGGCATTATGTGGTTCGAACAAAGCGTCGAATTGGTGGAAAGGGCGCTAATAAGTGGAAGGTAAAGTACTTGGACTCGCACTGCAAATGTCAAAAGTGGCAGATGTGGAGACTTCCATGTTCACATGCAGCGGCAGTTGCGCGTTTTAGAAACGACAACATGCTGTCGCTTGTTGATCCCGTATACCGCACAAGTGTTTGGGTACACCAATATTCTACGGTGTTCAATCCACCCAGACACCAAGATTATTGGGCCGTGCCTGAATGGACTTTGCAATGTTCACGAGCTCAGTTAATGCCTAAAAGTCGCGGTCGATACCGTACTACTAGGATTCCTAATCAGATGGATGTCCGTGAAGCTGACCAGCCACGAGCCCGACGCCGATGTAAACATTGCCGTCAACCAGGTCACGACAGGCGCAACTGCCCGAATGCTCATTCAAGGATGGATACTCAGTTGGTAGATGATGCCGCTGACGATTTTTTGCATCCACCTCCACCAAGGATGGATAATCAGTTGATAGATGATGCCGCTGACGATTCTTTGCCTCCACCTCCACCAAGATATGCAGTTCGAGGTCGTCATTCTGTCAGTCACACTGATGATGTCGATCACGATTTTATGCCTCCACCGACCAGCTTTTCCACGGCGATCCTGTTTCAAAAAATCAGAACCGTGGAACCGGGGGAGATCCGGGATATACGGTTGGACAATCCCGAATTGGCGCAACACTCGGTGTGGCAGGTGTGGCTCAGCCAGATTCCAACAAATAAGCGTTGTGATCGACATCCATATAGGACGACCGGCATCACAACTTTCCGGCAACTCCCGGTGGAGATAAGGCCTCCAAATAAACTACATGTGATACAAATTTTTCAAAATAATTTCCATAAAAACAAAAAACAAAAAACCAAAAACATTTTATAAATATATGAAGTACCTGATTAGGATGCATCATGGAGAACTGATCTCGGAAATTTTCAACACAATGTCCGGGTGCTTTTACATATGACGCCGGGCCATTCCATCTAAAAAATTTAAATTATGAGCGAAGAACACGAAAATTGATGAACATTAAGTTTAAAAACGCAATTAATGAACAACTTACGCGCTTGCACATGGTAGATAGTCTGTATGCACGGGATCTAGCATCCTCGGTCTAATATTTGGGATTCTCTCCCAAGCCCAAAGTTGTAATAGAGTTAAGGCTCCCCCTACATCCGTCCTCTGACCAACGGCCGCTTCACACAAATTGTGGTACAAGCAAGCAAGCGTCGCCCCACCCCAGCTATATGTAGAACACCGTTCTATATCCATGAAAAAGTGTAGGTAGAAGAACGGAATTTTATTTCCGGTGGCGTTGGGGATCATCAGACCACCAAGTAATAGCAGACAATAGATACGAGCCCGCTGAGCATATATGTAGTGTTCGTGGTCATTAGACAGCTCAATCCTCAATTGGCGCGATAAGCTCGTCTGCTTAAAAGCCATTTCCTTCAACTCGGATGCTTCCGGTATGAATCCTAGAAAATCCATACACCTGTCCGTCCAATATCCCGCGTCCGTCGGGGGGATGTAAGTTGTCAGAGCCTCTCCATCAACTTTCAGGCCCCATAAGACCTCCACGTCTTCCAGTGTCACAGTCGCTTCACCGACTGGAAAGTGAAACGTGTGAGTCTCTGGCCTCCAACGTTCAATCAGAGCTGTGATAAGATGGTGGTCAATTTCTTTTGGTTTACCACACCTTAACATACCCCCAAACCCCATCTGGTCCACTATTGTCAAGACATGTTGCTGGATGGGAACATCCCAAATTTTTCCTTCAAATCGTCGGCAGCGTACATCTTCGGATGGAACTCCTGCCCATATGTTGTTAGAGACGTGTTGTCTCTGAAAATATAATACAGATGGATCCGCAGGACCACATGCAAGCCGACGACGAGAGGTTGAAGATGATGCCATAATTTACCTACATAATTCAAATTCAACAATAACCAACCATAACATTTAATCCAATTTCATAAACCAAATTCAACAATAACCAACCATAAACCATTTCAATAATTAGATACAATTTAATCCAATATCACAAAATTGAACACCAACATCAAATAAGCAAGTTACACAACATTGCACATTCAAAATCATAAACCAATTCACCTACACAAAATTAACAATTTCAATTAACAATTCGCCCAACCTACCAATTTCAATTTTGCCTAACCTAAACAAATTTAACAATCTAAACTAATCAACCAAAACCCACATAAATCAAAACAATTTGCCCAATTTTTTAGCTATAAAAACCCTAGGGTTTAGGCTTATAATCAAATTTATACACAAATTAACTTAAACCCAACACAATCCAACATAATAATCAACAATAATATCATTCAACCAATCCAAAATGCATAATATTTCTACTCAATTCACAACCCATTACAAACCCTAGCTATCCACCAATTACTATAATTATGTAAAAGGTAAGCATACTAACCGAATAAAATAGATGAATTTGGGGGAGAATAGCACCGATTGATGAATGTAGGCCGAAATCACGGAGAGAAGGCGCGCAGCTGGAGAAATCGCGAAGGCTGTGTGTTGTGAGGTTTTCGCGATTTGGGGGAGGAACGCCTGGTATATCAGTCTGATTAAACACGCCACTCAGAATGGCGTTTTTCATGATTAAGTAAATACGCCACTCCGGTTGGCGTCTTTTACAAAACGTCAATATGTTCGGCGTTTCAACAAAGAAAACACGCCATTTACAAATGCGTTTTTTTATTTATACACGCCAACCAAGTTGGCGTGTTTAATCGTAATTACAATCCGAGAGCATACACCCAAAATACGGCACAAGTATAAAACGCCATCATCGTTGGCGTATTTACCTTAAAACACGCCAATGACGTTGGCGTATTTACTAATAAAAACGCCAATGTGGTCGGCGTTTTTCCCATTTGTGGAATAGATAACAAAATGGGTACATTTACGTAATATTTAGTGTAAACTCCCCCACAAACCCGATTTTCCCCACATCAGTTGTTCTCACAACCGATGTGGGAATTGAGTCCGTAACACTCTTTCTCTGTTAATTCGGTAAGAATGATGTCTGTGCAGCGGCACAGTCAGGACTTAGCCGATAAGCTTGCGCAGGGATTTACAGGTTTCATTCACTCTCACTTAACTCTGTCGTGTGGTTGTATCCTCCCACACCGCAGAGTTTTATGAAAAATGGATTTGGTCTGTCCGTGGATCACTCCACGATAACTGGCGTGACTGCTATTTTTGACATCAGGAACAGGATAGGATAGGATAGGATAATCTTTTTGGCGAGTTTTAATGGTGTGGTTCAGCAATTCTTCAGGCGGCTGCCAGTTCCAGAAAGCGTTGTGGTTTAGTTGGGAACAGAGGGCGAATGTAGGAATTATGCTGCGGGAGGATTTAGGGTCTCTGGCTAAACAATTTAAAGATTATGGGATTCCTGAAAATGGTGCTGAGGGTTCGACTTTGGCTGTTACTGCAAAGGCATTAAAAAGGTTGGGTTGATCACATGTAAAGTATTAATTTCATGAACACCTTGGCTGTATAATTGAAATGTCCTGGTTCATTGGCTGCCTACGACCAGATTAGATTCGGTATGAGTGTCTAATCAATAGTATTACCATTTGCAGTTTACAATTTCTAAATAGACATGCAAAATATTCATAAATAGACTAACATGCCATAACTTAATACTCCATGGGGAAGTACTAAGGGCATCCGCAGTGGTGCGGATGTTCTGGTGGACATCCTCGCAGACTTCCCAAAAACACCACCTGTCACATATAAGGACTTCCTACTGCACTGCCACGTCATAAGGACATCTCACTGCACAGTGGCAGACATCCTCAAGGACATCCCGACGGACTTCCTACAATAATAAAAATTCACAAATTCACCAAATTAAACAATTTACGGAATTAAAATTTCGACACAAATACGGAGAAATTGCAACCACTTTATTTAAATAAAAACATACATAGTACAAAAAAAATACATAATTATTTAAAAAAATTACATAGTTAAAAAAAACCACCGTCTCACTCCTCGGATTCCCCGCCGCCAGTCCCCCCGTCGTCCCCGCCGGTAGTCCCCTCGTCACCACTCTCCGCCATGTATCCCAACCCCAAATCGCGCCGCATACTGTTGATGATATCCTTCAGCGACGACCTGTAATGGCGATCGATCGATGTCCGCCATTCAACTATTGCACGTAACAGGGTTTCATCTTGCGTGACGGGGCGAGTGAGTGAGGGGAGCTCGGGATCGTTTTGGGTAGGAACTGCCGATTGGGCCTCGGGGACCCGCTGGCGCTTCCACTCGCTATCCGCGCGGCAGACTTTTTCCCCACCAGGCGACGGCGGCGGGCCAATGATGAAGGTGTCGGGAACTCTGCCTCGACGGAGGGGAGTTCATGGGAACCAGCACTGCTACTGTACTCCTCGGAGACGCTGATCTTCGTCCGCTTCGGCCATCCAGATTCAACACCCGCAGTAAACTTGGCCGAAGTCTGCACCACAAGATACACGTCCCAATATTTGAATTCCCCGAAGCCCGTCGCAGCGTCTTTGAACTGATGGTGAGATAGAAGCTTCTCATCCTCGGTAGACATGCCGCTGGTTGCCGAGCGGAGGTTGTTTGTGTAAATGCCGGCGAATCGGCTGAGCTGCCTCTTCAGCCGCTCTCACTGTTTCCGGCATTGTTCTCCATTGTGAGGCTTCCCCCCTGGCGGTTTGAATTGGAGGTAGCTTTGGCTAATGCGCCATCACATCCTGTCGATATTCTGGTTAGCCCTGATATATGGATCATCCACTATACTGATCTACGTCTTCGCAAGCGCGATGCACTCCTATGTGCTCCAGACGGTCCTCTTTTTCCCGCTGGATCCCTCCCCCCCTCAGCGGCCCCCGCCTGACCATCGTACCCCGCCGCAGGCGAGGTAGTGCCCTGTCCCATGCCCCCCTCTCCCTGTCCTCCCCCTCCTCCCTGTCGCCGTTGGTGCGTCTATGGGAGAATCCCGGATCGGAGATAGCCCCAACTCCTCCATCGAGAACGTCTCGATGCTAGTGAACTGAGTCTCGAGAGGAGTTCTCGGGGGGTTGTCCGTTGACAGTAAATCCATATAGGGGCGATAGATATTGTCCACCTGTGATTGGGTGACCCCCTGCATACTCCCCCCGCAGCAACAAGCGAGCCCTGCATCATCCCCGGCATCATCATCCCGGGCATCTGGGGCGACATCATCCCCGGCATTGGGGTCATTCCGGCACTCACCCCCCGCATTTGGGGCATCATCCTATACCAAAGCGGATACATGTTGTAGTAGCCGGGCGTCATCCCCGCTGTCATATGGGGTTGGGGCATCATCCCCGCCATTCCGGACATCGTGGCGGACATTAGGGTACTTCCGCCAATGCGAAAGATCGGTCCATGTGACTCGCTCGTGGCGGAGGAATCACTATTGTGGTGCTCCATTTATCTTTGAAAGAAAAGTATTTAGAGAGAGATACTTGTTAATACAAGTGGGACGAATGAAATGAAATTCAACGAGCCGTATTTATAGAATTTTCGAAAAAAAATAAAATAATCGGGACGTCCGCGCGGTCAACGCAATGACGGACGTCCACAAGGGCGTCGCCACGGACGTCTCGGGAACGCCGCGAAACTTCAGTGTCCGCAGCGGACGTCCGTATTTGCGTCACCTTTGCACAATGACGGACGTCCGCCGGGAGGGGCGTCCTCTAAACCTCATTTTAGGATGAATGGACGAAATAAAATGTCAGCAAAATAGAGAATGAACGGACGAAATGACCCTTCACCTTTCTATGGGTATAATAGTCCTAAATCACTGCCAAAAAGTGCAAAAACTCTTCAAACATGCGTAACTACAATTCTGGCTACTACTGGTGATATTTTTTTTGTTCAAGTGAGAAGCTACATGTCTAGGGCCTATTTAGGCAATTCACTCTTCTTTTAATTACATAAACAATTAAATATAAAATTAAAAACAAAAAAAGAAGCTATCCCAGTCATCTTCCAAATTCAACCACCCAACAGAAAAAGAGAGAGGAAGTTGAAGCAGAATGAATTCCATCGCAACTCGATCCCTCAAATCCAAAACCACCAAATTCGCGCTCTCTCGATTCACCCAAATTTTCTCCACAACTGCGGCTCCGCCATCTCCGCCGCAATCCGATTTCCAGAACTACCCCCACACCCTCGATGGCCTGCGCCGCAGGCTCCACGATGAATCGCCGTCGCTGGGAGATTTCATCAAGCTTCAATCCGACAACAGCTATTCGGTGGAGGTAGGCACGAAGAAGAAGCCGCTGCCAAAGCCTAAATGGATGAAGGAATCGATCCCCGGTGGTGATAAGTACACGCACATTAAGAAGAAATTGAGGGAATTGAAATTGCACACTGTTTGCGAGGAGGCGAAGTGCCCTAATTTGGGGGAATGCTGGTCTGGGGGAGAAACGGGGACTGCTACTGCCACGATTATGATTCTCGGTGACACATGTACTCGTGGATGCAGGTGATGATTCAATTTCAATTGGTTTTTTATTTGGTTTGGATGGATTTATTGATTTTGTTTTGATTGCTCTGAGTTTTGAATTTTGTGTGATTAATGAAGTACATTGTATATATAAATAGGCATTTAGCTGTCTGTGTGATCACTCTAGGAGAAGGGACAATTTTTTAACAAATCAATGAATTCAACTCAAGTTATCTGGGAATCTCTTTAATTATGGATCAGTAGCTGTCTAGAATCTCTGATAGATAGTTTGATTTTGTTATCTAAACCAATTTTAATGCATAGTGTAACTATTGTGAGTTGAAAAGAATTCGATTTTATTGGCTTGCTCGTGTCTTCAGATTTTGCAATGTAAAGACATCGCGCACTCCGCCTCCTCCTGACCCTAATGAGCCCCAAAATGTGGCCGAGGCGATAGCTTCATGGGGTTTGGAGTATGTCGTGATTACTAGTGTTGACCGGGATGATTTGCCTGATCAAGGAAGCAGTCATTTTGCGGAGACAGTGCAAAAGTTGAAGATTCTGAAGCCTTCAATGCTTATAGAAGCCTTGGGTAAGATTTAGATATTCATATTGAGTTTGATGCAGTTGATTAAATTTTGTTGAAACAATAGAGTTACCATATTGGATCGTGACAGTTGAATGCATTGCTCTCAAACTGTAGTTCCTGATTTCCGAGGAGATGAGGGCTGTGTAGAGAAAGTCGCCACATCCGGATTGGATGTTTTTGCGCATAACATTGAAACTGTGGAGGAGCTCCAGAGTGCAGTTCGTGATCACCGTGCAAACTTTAAGCAATCTCTGGATGTTCTGGTGAAGGCAAAAGAATATGCTCCACAGGGGACACTCACGAAAACTTCTGTAATGTTAGGATGTGGAGAAACACCTGACCAAGTAGTGAAAACCATGGAGAAAGTGAGGGCAGCTGGTGTCGATGTCATGACATTCGGTCAGTACATGAGACCATCAAAGCGGCACATGCCAGTATCAGAGTATATAACCCCGGAGGCTTTTGAGAAGTATAGGCTTATGGGCATGGAAATGGTTTGTTGCTCATCTCTATTTGTCATCCAAATTGCTTCATTTCCTTATGGTTCCTTGAATGCTAACATGCTACTTCAAATTGGCACTTCAGCTCATTTTCTTTGATTAATATCCACATACCACCTTATATTTGTTTGTGATGGAATTGTGTTAATTAGGAATGGTAAGTACTAAAATCGACCTTATTGTTGATCCCCGCCTTTCTGGGGTGGTGATTTCCTTCGATCCCTTGTCCTAGGCAGCCGTATACTTGAATGCTCCTGCATGACTCTATTCAGTTACTCGAAACAAATTGTTTATATAACCATTGTCTGATTTAGAATCCTGCACTACCTATGGGACTAATTTACAAGAATGGGAAATCGTACTAGAATTTGCTGATATTAGATAGAAGCCCTTGAATACTACTGCATTGTGATCATACATAAATATTTGTTTGTTGTGGCAGGGATTCCGGTACGTGGCATCTGGCCCCATGGTTAGGTCCTCGTACAAGGCAGGCGAATTCTATATCAAATCCATGATAGAATCTGACCGAGCAGCCTCTTCTAACTAGCGCTGGACATATCTGATGATCGTTCTTGAAAAAACTCTTGGCTCAGTTTCACGATCTCGATGCGTTTTACTGTTTTGGGAGAGATCTTCCTGGCCTCGGCCACTTCTTTCAGCAGCTCCCTTTCATCCATTAATCAGGTTGGATGTTCAGTTGCAGTTTCTGCGAGCTTTTCATACTAACAAATGGAATGTTTGTTCTTTGTAGTTTTTGTATATCCATTTTTCTTTTTTCTTTTTTGATTTAAATTAGCATATTTGCAGAATCCATGATTTGGCCTTGCGATGATGATGCAAGGAACGATATTGCAAGAATAACTGTCGTCTCGTTTACTTAAATATTCACATTCTTAGATAAAACTGCAGTTTCTTGTCTCGATATGAACATTTTTGGGTTCAAAAATCTTTTTTACCAAAATGTAGTCTTGTCCATTTTTCAATTATTTATTCACGAGGAAGCTAATTTTTTACTTTTGAGCATTCAAATCATCAAAGTATATTTAGAAACCAATGGTAAATACTTAATTAAAATGGTGCCAAATTGCCACATAATAAGATTAGATTAATAAATTTAAGTGTAACTTTTTAATTATTAATATTTATATCTTATATCCTGTTAAAAAAAGTAGAAACTTTTTTAAAAATGATACTACTAGTTTTAATTATGGTTTTCTAATAAATTAAATTGATTTGTACATATTCTTTGTACCATTCATTTTCTTGATTCTATTTGTCTTTATATTTCTATTTGTTCTTGCCTCATTTTTCTCATTTATAAATTACTAATACTATTTTATAGCTTCAATAAAACTTATAAATCAATATACAAACCTGCATTCTATCATTGTAAGGAAAATAGTAAGAAAACATTGGTTAAAGTTGAACCGAAAATGATAAGCAAAACGATCTATGGCTCCATAAGTTTATAGTATAATTATTTCGATATATGTAATTATAAATGCTTGTGCCTTGTGGACATGAAGGGAAGTAAAACTTCGAGTTGTTTTTTTCATTACAGAAAATGTCATTATCAAAAATGCGAAATATTAAATCTTACTTGCACAACCAACAATATTTTGCATACGATTCGACTAGAGATATTTAATCTCAGTGGAAAAAAATAGGACCAAAATCCAAATTCATATTATTACATGCTCATTCTTAAAAATTGAAACATAAAGTTCTAGACATCTCAACGGTATTACCAATTTACCATTAATGAACCGATTCTTACCTCTAAATCATTAATTGGATCCCCTATTCTAATTCAAATCTCAAATAATGCACAATTAAATAGCCCATTAATCATTCAAAAGCTTAACAACTGACTTTGACTTTTCATAATCTTACAAATTTATATTCCAATTATCCAAGCACCAATCTTAGTAAGCATCTTCATCAATTATGTAATAAAGCAACTTCGACTTATAGTAAATCACTTCTCCACTTATAAAGAAATAAATCAATAACTAATAAATCAACTTTGACCTCCCATGGCATTATGTTAGTAGTATTACATATCTATTGATTTATAACACCCAAATAATTAGTGTGTATAAATGATGGTGGGATGTGGGCTACATAGAACATGCAAATTCATGAAAAAGGTGAAAGAGCTCAATATTATTAAAACACAAGCACGCGGGAACACACACACCACTCTCTACTTTTTAGCACACTAATCTCTGTCTTCTCAATTTCAAAGTTTTTTTGGAGGTGTTTCTAGAACATCCCCCCTCTAGATCGAAATGGGCTGCTGTCTCAGCGCCGGCAGCCGCAATCGAGAGGCGGAGAACCGCCGCTCCATCGATGGAGAGCCGCCGACGTCTCCGCGGGCAATTCTCGAAGTCGAAACCGTGAAGGAGGTGCTGCTAGAGACGCCCGTTGCTCTGAAATCCGACAGCGAGAAGCTCAAACCGAAGTCACCGGAAAATCAAGAATCGCCGGCGGAATTCCGGCCGCCGCCGGAGATCGCCGGGAGCCGCGACGCGCCCGGAAATGACGCCGGAGATACGGCGTCGGAGATCACCGAGTTGTCGGAGATTGGGAGCTACAGCGAGAGCCTGTCGGCGGCGGCGGCGGCCGCCGACGAAGACGGCGTGGTTGATCAGCGGCCGCCGCTGAGGAAGCGGAGGGCGAACGGCGGGGGAGAGGGAGGAGGGAGAGGGTGGTGGGAAGGAGAGTGCCGGAGAAGAGGGGGCCGGTGATGCCGGTGAGGGCGGTGCGGGGGCGGGCGGGCGGCGGCGCCGCGTAATGTGGCGGAGGGAAATGGTAATGGGAATTTGAACGGGAAGAATGTTGAGGAGGGTTATGGGAGGTCTCCGGTGAGGCAGAAGGAGGTGGGGCCGCCTCTGCCACCGCGGAAGGAGAGTGATGAGAAGACTCCGGCGGCGGAGGAGGAAGCTGAGACGCTTGAAAATCCTGTTGTTTCATTGGAATGCTTTATCTTTTTATGATGGAATTTTTTATCCATAATTTTATGACTTTTGAAATGACGTCGTTTTCCTCTCTGATTGTTGTAACAAAAGTTAAAATATCTTAATATTGTAAATTTGTGTTTAACATTGAAGAAAAGTGATTATTGAGTTTAGTTTGTATCTTTATGATACGCAGATGGTACCTTCTTTTGATTTACAAATAAATACTCCCTCTATATTCAAAAAATAGAAACATTTGAAACAACATGGGTTTTAATGCACAGTTGGTAAAGTAAGTGAAAAGAATTGGTAAAGTAAAATAGAGAAAAAGAAAAATGAGTAAAGTAAGAGAGAGGAAGAGCAAAATGAGTAAAGTAAGAGAGAGGAAGAGCAAAATGAGTGAAAGTAGAGTAAGTGAATTGTGGGGTGCATGTCCTAAAATAGAAAGATTATAAAATTTCTATTTTTAAGGAACGACCCAAAATGGAAATAGTTGTTATTTTTAAAAAAAACGGAGGGAGTACTCGACAATAGACACAACAAGTGCTAGTATCTCTTTGTCTATCATTAAAAGTCTCATTTCATTCTAACACAAATTTCAAGAAATGTTAAGAAAAATTGATGAAAAGTTAGTGAAATATGTGTTTCACTTGTATATACTCAATCCGTCCGCGAATAAAAGTCCTGACTCATTTTACTATAAATAGTAATAGGGTCTCATATTCCACTAACTCATTTCACTCAGATTTAATTTAAAATTAATATATACAAGTGAGACTTATATTCCACTAACTTTATTTACGCTCACTTTTTTCTTTACATTTCTTAAACCATGTGCCAGAAAAGAATGAGACTTCTAATGGCGGACAAAAGGAGTATTAATTTTAAATAAAATATGAGTGAAATGAATCAGTGAATGCAAGGCCAATTACTCTTTATACTTAAAAATGAATTAAGATTTCTATTTGCGGACGGACCGAAATTGAAAAAATGAGACTTCTAATTTAGACAGAAGAATATAATTTTATTTTTATATGTTTCATACTTATGCAACCTGAAAGGGTATGAAATCAACCAAAGTAAAATGTCATATGAATTCACAAAAAAAGTAAGAGATTCGAAATAAACCAAAGTAAAATGAGAAAAAAGATGTCGAAGCCCAACTTCTTTTTCTTTGCTTCTTTTAGACCTACAAAAGGTAAAAGACAAGAATTGCTGACCAAAGGAAAATATACTGTGGAAGCAGTTAAAAGTGTCTTGTGATTCGGTATCTATCTCCATTGAGATTTTTTGGACAAAACCATTGGAATCTTATTCTTTCCAATATAAACTATGCTATGATTTTGCTCAATACTAAAATTTAGGACCAGATCACAAAGCATCATAACAACATGCCGGATTTAAGAATACATATATAACTGCAGATGCAGTAACGGTTTATTCCCATCAAATTAAATCCTCCTATTTTCATAATTAATTTCCTAGTATTTTCTTTTATCAATACTATAAGCTAATTTATGGAGTAATTAGTTTTTCTCGTAAAATCTGAGAAATCATAAAATCTCATGAGTTTGTTCACTTTCTAGCATATATATGACTGATATAATAAAGCACAAAAAAAAAATCGGTAAAAAACCAAGAAACCACTCCAAGGATGATTCAACTCGA
>NW_024598925.1:2500-25615 GCF_004379255.2 Salvia splendens | reverse complement strand
GCGTCCTGAAGTGAACACCGCGACCACTGCTGCCGCATCCATCTCGACCCAGACATGCGAGGAGAACTGCATAGCCAGTGTCAGCCCGTGAAGAGAGCTAAAAGCTCCGCCTCGAAGGCGACCCAGCTGCGAGAGGCGTACAAAAGGCCCCCAAGAGAGAACCGTCTGAGCCCCGAACCACTCCCCACCGCCTGCCTGTCCCGTCGAGCTAGTAAAGGCCCCGTCAGTGTTCAGCTTCACCCAAGGATCGTCGGGTGGATGCCAAAGCACTTGCAGGGACCTCAGAACTCGCCGGCGAGGAGGAGCCAAAGGCATGAAGTCAACGGCCGGGGTGCAACCGCGCCAATGAAGGGGGACTAGCACACCCGCCGCCACCAAGATCCGCATGTGCCGAACAACCTGCCAAATAACATGTGAAGAACGACAACCTCCCTCTCATTCTAAAAACCCTTCGCCCACACATACCCAACCTGTCGCTGGTTTTGTGAGCTCGAACATGGACGAATTTCCACCGATCCTGGGCTGTAATCTGACCCCAGCAGCCCCGTCAGCTGCTGTGAGCTCTCCGACAGCCTCCCCAGCTACGGCTCCTCTTCCAGCGGCTGCTACCCCTCAGGTGGTTCATCATTCTCACACGCTCATCTCCAATCCCGTGAATGTTAACTTTCCTCCTCAAGGCTGGACTAATTTGATGAATGAAGAAAGTCACATGGACAAAGGAACACATGAGGAATTTTCTAAAGACCATGCTTCTCATTCGGCTGAAAATCATGGTGATCGAACAAACTCTTTTTTTGGGAGGTCTATGGATGATATTTTAAAGATGGGGCAGCCGGCAGAGGGTCCAATTCTTTTGGACCGAGAAAAGGCGGATAAAAGAGGCGAAGTCCGCATTGTCGAAGGTAAACCTTGTTTATTTTTTTCGGCTAATGAGACTTCTCTACTTGCAGGCCGTATAGGACCTGCCATCGTCGGAAAATTCTCTCACTCCATCCCTCCTGCCCACCAAATCCAAAAGGCGCTAGGTAATTTAAAATTAGTTGGTGCTATGTCATGGAATTTCTTAAATGCTAAACATATTTTTATTCAACTTTCCGACATGCGTGACTATGTGAAAATTTTAAATGGTCCTAATAATTCGCCTGTTTGGTATGTTGAGCATCACCCTATGCGTGTCTTTAAGTGGACCCCCGATTTTGACCCCTTTTTTGAAATCCCTATTGTGGCTATTTGGTGTAATATTCTTGCCTTACCTGTGCATTTATTTGAGGAGTCCTCGTTGATTGCTATTGGTGAGATGCTTGGTAAGCCTGTCCAAGTTGATCGGGCTACTATTACTAGATCTAGCGTCTCCTTTGCCCGGATTTGTGTCGAGGTTGATTTGTCGCGCCCTATTCCGGATGAGATAGATATTGATATTGCGGGTAAACATGTGACACTTAAGGTGAAATGGGATAAGATCCCTTTGTACTGTAACGAGTGCAAGCACGTGGGGCACTCGGCGACATCATGCTACGCTTCGGGGAGGCGGCCTATGCCGCCAAAGAGGGACTACTCCCAACGGCCGACCCCACAGAACCGGCCTCCTCCCAACAGAGAGGGAGAGTTTCATCCGGCAGGCCCCAGTAGACAGCCTCAGGGCCCGAGGTACCAGCCTTTTGCTAGGCAGGCTACAGAGAGGCCTCCCCCGGAGGTTGGACAGTCACGGCGTCAGGAGAGGCGCAACCAGGGCGTGGTGATCAGAGACCCGGCCCCTGGCCCCGTCTCACACCATGGGCCTTCTTCAGCAGCCGCAGAGGGTTCACAGGCTGCAGGGAACGATGGCTTCTTCTTGCCTAAGAAGAAGAATAAGGGCAAGAAGAAGTATAAGGGCAAGAAGAAACAGGCGAACACCACCTCGGCGCGGACAGTGTCAGACGGGGACGGATATCAGGGTATGGAGGGGGATGATTCCTCGTCAGGGAGAGAGCGAGCCTCTAGGTCCAGATCGCCTTCTATTACACGTGGATTCGGATATGGGCCTCTTGCGATGGTTTTGCACGGTGATAACATGTTCGGGGCTTTGGAGGATTTTCCCTCGGATGAGGCCGAGGTTGAGGGGGACAGCGATGACCACCAGGATCATATGATTTGTGAGGTACCGAACACGAGGCTTGAATCCGACGATCCGGTGCTGCAGTACATTGGACCCACTTCCCCTCCCGCAGAGGGTTCATCGAAGAAGGCGAGGCTTTCGGCCTCGGGAGCCTACTGAGTTTCCCATGTCTTCTCACTTTATGATTTGGAATGCCCAGGGGATAGCGAACACTGCTACCCAGGGCACGTTCAAAAATATGATAGATATGTACAGTGTTTTGTTTGCCGCGGTGCTTGAGCCCCAGACGGATCCCCAACCTTCTTTCTTTAGTAGGCGATTTGGGTTGCAGTTTAGGTGTTCGAACACAAGCGGCAAGATTTGGATTTTCTCTCACAGGGACTGGCAGGTCGAGGTCATTGATGACTCTGAGCAGGTCCTTCACGTCCGAGTTTCTGCTGCGATATTCCCTTTTTCAATCTATCTCTCCATAGTGTACGCTAAGTGCTCGAGGGAGGGGAGATACGATCTGTGGAATAAGCTCAGGGACATCTCTCTAGCCACTGATGGGGCCCCCTGGCTTGTTGGTGGTGACTTCAACATCTTCTTGTTGGAGGAAGAGAGACAGGGCAGCACGACAGACAGGCATGGAGAGATGATGGACTTTGCCGACGCCGTAGCAGACTGCCAGCTTCTGGACCCAGGTTTTGATGGCCCACCGTTCACATGGACGAGGAGTGGGCTCTGGGAGAGGTTGGACAGAGTCCTTCTTGGGGAGCATTGGATGACCGCCTTTGTGGCTACTAGGGTGACTCATTTGCCTAGGATCTCTTCAGATCATGCCCCTTTGCTTGTGCGGTGCCAGCTCACGGCTCAGATTCCGAGGCCTTCGTTTAGGTTTCAGAACATGTGGGTTAGGCATCACACTTTTAGGGATGAGATTGCCAGAGTGTGGACGGCGGAGACGGGCTTCTTCGGCATGCTTAATCTTCAGTTCAAACTCAGCAGAGTTAAGGGCTTTCTCAAGGGATGGAACAGGGAGGTCTTTGGGAACATCTTTGACAAGCTGAGGGAGGCAGAGGAGGCGGTTGCCGCTGCGCAGGCGGCTTACGACAGGGACCCCACGGGAGCCCATAGGAGTGAGCTTAGTCGTTGCACCGCTCTCTACGTACTCCGCACTAGGATGGAGGAGGATTTCTGGAAGCAGAAGGCTGCCATTCGGTGGGCGGCAGAAGGCGAAAGGAACTCCAAATTCTTCCACGGGTGGGTGCGACAGAAGCGGGTGAAGTCCCGGATTCACGCCATTCAGGCAGGAGGACAGACTCTCACGTCGGAGGAGGACATCAGACAGTCGGCGGTTGACTACTTCCAGTGGCTTCTCACGTCAGACGTTGAGCACTTGGAGCAGCCGGACCTTGATCTCTTGCGCGGTCTCCCAGAGTCCGTGGACCGCGAGGGCCTCTGTGCAGTTCCCGACTATGATGAGGTGAGGGCGGCGGTCTTTGGCATCAGTGGGGACAGCGCCTCGGGACCGGATGGCTTCTCGTCTCTTTTCTTCCAGCACTGTTGGGACATCGTAGGAGCAGAGGTGGTGGCAGCAGTGGCGGACTTCTTCTTAGTAGCTCCCATGCCCCGCAGCTTTACGGCCACGACCATCATTCTCTTGCCGAAGAAGGCAAGCCCGGCGACCTGTGCAGAGTACAGGCCGATCAGCCTTTGCAACGTGACCAACAAGATCATCTCCAAGATCTTGACATCGCGTTTGGCGCCGCTGCTTCCTCAGGTTGTGGCGCCGAACCAGAGCGGTTTTGTAAAGGGTCGCTTGCTTAGTGATAACGTGCTCTTGACTCAGGAATTGATTCACGATATCGGCAGGTCGCTCATTCAGAAGGCAAAATCGCCTAATCTGGCCCTGAAGCTAGATATGGCTAAGGCCTATGATCGAGTGCAGTGGCCTTTCCTCCTCCTGGTGCTTGAGAGGATGGGATTCCCGCCGGGGTGGGTGAGTATGGTCGATCGATGCATCTCTTCTTGCTGGTTCTCAGTGCTCGTGAACGGGGCTCAGGCAGGTTTCTTTCAGTCTACGAGGGGACTTCGCCAGGGAGATCCGTTATCGCCGTCGCTGTTCGTGCTTGCTGCAGATTATCTTTCGAGGAGCTTGAACAGGCTTGTGGACACACATCCTGATATGGAGTATAGATGTGCTAGGCGCGCGCCGGCCATATCCCATTTGTCTTATGCCGATGACGTTATCATTTTTGTCAGGGCGCACAGACAGTCCGTGGAGAGGCTGGTTCATTGTCTCGAGCACTATTCTGCCGTGTCGGGTCAGATGGTGAACAGGGGAAAGAGTCATTTCTACCTCTTTGAGAAGTTCGACGCTTGGGCGGCTGAGGTGGCAGAGGCGAGTGGATTCCAGCAGGGATTCCTCCCTTTCACTTACCTTGGTGTCCCTATCTATAAGGGGGGGTTGAAGGCCGCCTACCTTTTAGATATCCGACAGAAGATGGTGGACCGGATTCACAGTTGGTCTCACAGACATCTTTCTCTTGGAGGGCGCCTCGCTCTGATCAAGAGCACCCTTGTCACCATCCCTCTTCACATCTTCCAGGTCCTGAAGCCGTATCAGTATTGGATGAGGGAGTTGGAGCAGATCTTGGCCCGGTTCTTTTGGGGCACGGTTGGGGAGCACAGGAAGATTCACTGGGTTAGCTGGAAGAAGAAGATTTGCCTGCCGTTGGATGAGGGAGGCCTCGGCATCCGTCGTTTCCGCGAGGTCGTCAAAGCTTTCAGCATCAAGCTCTGGTGGAGATTTCTCGCGCAGGATTCACTTTGGGCGCAGTTCACCATACGCAAGTATTGTTTCCATGCTGGTCGTGCTTTCATTTCTCCTTACTATGTGCATGATAGTCCTATTTGGCATCGTCTCACGGACATTAGGGGTCAGGTTCATGGTCTCATTAGGTGGTCCCTAGGCGAAGGGCGCATTAGTTTCTGGGACGACGTGTGGGTCGGGGATATCCCCCTACGGACCTATTGTCCGCCCGGGACTGATCTTCCTGCCGCTGAGGTCTCTAGATTTTGGCATGATCATACTTGGCATGTTGAAAAACTGCATGATTATCTGGCTTTGTATGGTGTGCCTTTGCATGTGTTGGATCTTATCAGGGCTGTTCCGATTGAGGTGGGCAGGCGGGATGTGATGCGATGGAGCCTCACTGGCGATGGCGAGTTCTCGACGGCCTCAGCTTGGGAGCTCATCCGGACACGGTCCCCTAGACATTTCGGACTTCGCATGGTTTGGAATGCTGGGCTGACCCCTACATCTGTCTTTCATCTGGCGCCTCCTCCTCCAGAGGCTCCCTGTTGATTGTTATGTTCAGGCCCGTGGTATCTCTCTTGCATCTAAGTGTCTCTGTTGTGTCTCTTCTATTTCAGTCGAGTCATTTCAGCATTTGTTTGTGTCGAGTCCTCTGGCGAGATCGGTTTGGGATTACTTTGATGGCTGGTTCCCTTACATCAGCACACACATTCACACGTGCACTGATATTGCACATAGATTAGGTTTTTGGTGGAGGTCCTCTCACAGGGCCACCACCTTGCACATCAGCTTCATCATTCCCTGTTTGGTTTACTAGTTTATCTGGACGGAGAGGAATAGCTGCAAGCATCGCGGCACTTCTTTTCGTTCTTCACATGTTATTTGGCAGGTTGTTCGGCACATGCGGATCTTGGTGGCGGCGGGTGTGCTAGTCCCTTCATTGGCGCGTTGCACCCCGGCCGTTGACTTCATGCCTTGGCTCCTCCTCGCCGGCGAGTTCTGAGGTCCCTGCAAGTGCTTTGGCATCCACCCGACGATCCTTGGGTGAAGCTGAACACTGACGGGGCCTTTACTAGCTCGACGGGACAGGCAGGCGGGGGGAGTGGTTCGGGGCTCAGACGTTCTCCTTGGGGCCTTTTGTACGCCTCTCGCAGCTGGGTCGGCCTTCGAGGCGGAGCTTTTAGCTCTTCTTCACGGGCTGACACTGGCTATGCAGTTCTCCTCGCATGTCTGGGTCGAGATGGATGCGGCAGCAGTGGTCGCGTTGTTCACTTCAGGACGCGGAGGAGCAGCGGATGTGAGACATCACATGGCTCGCATTCGTACTTTGCTCGCACAGATACAGTTCATGTTCTCTCACATCTTTCGAGAGGGCAACCGACCAGCAGACTTTTTGGCAGGTAGGGGGGTCCAGACCCCTGCCATCACCTTCTTTGATGCGGATTCAGCGCCTCGGTATTTGAAGTCGCTCGTTAGGATGGACCAGTTGGGCTATCCGAACTTCAGATTCAGATATCGAGATGGATGACTACTTCACTTCACTTGGTTCGTGGTTTTGATTTATGGTTTTTTGATTTCCTTTGGATTTGGCCCGCTTTTGGCCATCATCCTTGTCCTTTTTATGATGTATAGCTTTGTTATGTTTATTCTCTCTTTAGTTAGATGGTTAGTACCCGGTCTGTGGGATTTAAATAAATTTCTTGTGCAATTACACATTAATTTTCGGCCCTCACCCCTATTATTTCCTACTTGGAGATTTAATTTATTTGTTCCCTTATATTCATTATTTTTATTTCCTAAGTTATGAACATATTCTCCAAGAAAAAAAAATACCAAATAAATTCCTTGTTGTGTACATGTAATTTTCGAAAATTCCACTCTCCCACAAGCCTATTTTATTCTTTTAATTGTGGGACTTTTTATTCATTAGCCTATATTTTAATTCTCCACAATTTATTTATTTAATTCATTCATGGACTTAAACCTAGCAAATAAATACCAACTTATCAAACCCTAGCCCCCATTCCTTCAAAAATTTCGCCCACCCCTCTCTCTCCCTCTCCCACACGGTTCTTCATCTCTCCCACTCTCCCACCTCCAAAAATCCTCCATCCAACCCTTGTTCTTGCAATCCGTTGAAGTTATCTTCGAGAACCTCCGACGAATCGCTCCATTCTACGTTTCTACCGATTCGTTTTGTCAAAGGAAGGTATATTCGCACACTTTTCCTCCTCCTTCTCTTTTGAACCATGTTTTGAGTCCTACATGCATGTAGAGAGTGTAGGTTTGATAGATCGCAAGTTTTAACGGGAGGGAAATTGTGTGTTCGTAAGAACTTGTTTGATTTTTACGTTGTTGATTGGAATCATGTGTATTGGATCGAAATATTTGTGAATAATATGAGGTTGTATGCAAACATGTGTATGAAGAACGTGTAAGCATGATTATGTGTTTTCGAGCATGAAAAATCGGTGGTTGTGTTGTGGAAGTTTAAAAAAAAAAAAAAAACCTAATCCCGAATTTGAACCAGAAATCTGTGATGCATGGCCAGTGACTTATGATCTGTATTCGACCTATCAAACGAACGAATTTTGCTACGAAATTTTTACTGAGTAAACTTCAAGGTGTTTTCTGTGTCTCGGGTAAATTTCAGCCTGTTTTATCAAAAAATGAATTTTTAATAAATTTTTGAATTTGACTGCGCAAATCTGCCAGAAACGTGAGTTCTCGCCATGAATGTTTCATTTTCTGTTTGACTGACCAAATGACCTCCGATTGATGTGATTCTTAAACTATATGAAAATTTGAAGTGTCTTCTAGTCGTGTTAGATTTTCAGCCTTTTTGGGAATCGGATGAATTTATGGTGAATTTTTCAAATGAACTGCGCAATACTATCGGAAATTGTATGCTACGACCAGAGAGTTCAATATGTGATATGACTGACTGAATGACGTGATTTCGATATGAAAATTTTCATGGATGAACTTGAATGTGTCCTCTGTATCGTGACCAAAATTTAGCATGTTTTGAGGTCGGGTGAATTTAAAGTGATTTTTACAAAACGGTCGCGCAATTCTACTAATTTTCTGCCTTGATTAAATGACACTTATTTCTCAAGTTTAAAAGTATTGTATGATGCATGTATGCCCAAGGAATGTGCTTAAATGTTGAAATCACTTGTGATAAGTTGAAATGTGTTACGTGTGTTTTACACCTTTGAGATGTTTGTTGGGTTTGGGAAATTGAGGAAAACGTTGAGAGAGAGAGACGATAGGACATGCATAGTAAAATAATGTTGTGTGAGGCTGACTTGTGTTGTCGTTGACAAGGGTGTTGGGTACTCGTGAACTCGAGGATCGAGAGTTGCTAAGTTGGGTTGTGAATTACTAAGAGAACGAGGTGGGCTTTCTTTTCAAACCTCTTTACTTTTCCGAAAAATATTATGTGGAGATATAAGGGTGGTTTAACTGTTATGTCATGCCATGTTGTTTTTGTATGAGATTGTGTGCCTGATGCCTAGTTCGTATGAGTTTACTCTGTTAGGCTATATGGCTGTGTTGTGAAACGAATTCGGGTCCGAGTAGGGCCGTAAACCCTATCGGGCTGTGTACACTGGTGGGATCGTGAGCCGTCCTTGCAAGTCGGCCGGTCTCGTGGGCGAATAGTGTGGCCACACTTTCGTCGCACTGCGATTGTGATTGTTGGATTGATGTGAAAAGTGGGGAGATAAATTGTCTGGCCAGACTTGAATATTTTTGTGTTTCTCGTGATATTTTCTTACTACATAAAACTCGAGATCACTGGTATGGATGACATAACTATTATTAAAATGTTTTCGGCATGAGCCCATTGAGTACAACAAGTACTCAACCCTGCATATTATTTTCTTATGTGCAGGTTGAGCGGGATGTTGCGGTGGATGTTGAGCTGGCTTAAGTACTTAGGATGCGTTGTGTCGTCATACATAGGCGTCGTCCTTGACTCTCCTTAAACCGTATTTTCCGCTGCTATAATTTGAACCATGACTCAAGACTTAATATTTCCTTTATGTTTTATGTTTGAACATGTATGGTGGTGATGAGTTTTAAACAAGTGTTTACGTTGTCTTTTGAGAACTTTATTCTTCGAGATTTAAGTTAAGTGTTTGTTCTACTTTTGTTATTGGTTGTTGTATTTCTTAAGTCTAATTTTTCCCGTTGTCCTTTTTAAAAGTATTTTACCTTATGTCTTTTCAAAAAAAAATTATAACCTTAAACTCTTTAAACTAAGTTGTTTTTCTTCTTTTAAGTTAATCAAGTTGTTCTTTTTAAATTGTTATCCATGCATGTCGGTCACGATCGCCGCGTTGTGGTACCCCTTGTATGGGCGGTCGTGACATCTGAGGAGATCACTTTGGATATTGCGGGGAAGAGGGTCACTTTGAAGATCAAGTGGGATAAGATACCGTTGTACTGTCGAGAGTGTCAGCATGTGGGGCACAATGCGGACAACTGTTATGCTTTTGGCAAGCGCCCAATGCCTCCCAAAAAGGACTACTCTCATGGGGCATCTAGGCAGCCTGGCCCATCTCATCATTGGAGGGGGGAACAGCCCCCGGCAAGACAGGGGAGGGGGGATCAGCCCCACGAGACCGCTCCCGGCAGGGGACACAAGGAACATCCTCGAGGTGGGTACACTGTAGGCGCCCCTCATATTGGAGTCCCACAGGTTGGGAACTTTGGAGTTCAGAAACAGACTACCGACACACGGCAGCCAGAGACTCACCAGGTACAGAGACCAGCCGTCCGTATTCTTCAGAGGGAGACTGCTCATCCGAAGCGCGACCCGATGGCCCCGAGACACTTCTTTGATGCTGGGCCTTCGGGAACAGCCATGGCAGGGACACATGAGACCGAGGATGATGGATTCATTGTTCCTAGGAAAAAGAATAAGACACGCAGTACAACCAGTCGGGCCAGAAAGAGGGAGAGTGCAAAGATTAAAGAAGAAGCAGCAGCTTGTGAGTCCGACAGAGGTTCAGTCAGAGGGGGGAGGTGACCCTGACACAGAAGGCCAGGATTCGGCTTCAGAGAGTGAGAGTGGTGGTGGATCCTCCTCCCCATCGTACAGATCCCGACATGTGAATGATTCTTTGGCCATTGTTGCGGTGGACAGCAACATGTTTGGGGCATTGGAGGACTTCCCATCTGATGATGAGGAGGAGCGACTTGTTACAGAGTTTCAAGACACTTTGATGGATGAGGCCTCGGTTTCGCGCATTAGATTGCTAGAGCTCGAGGCCCATGGCACGGGACACACTTCCCCTCCTTCTGAGGGTAGATTGAAGAAGGCGAAGCTTGGGGCTTCTGGGTCCCACTGACCTCCCCATGTCTAGCCACTTCGTGATTTGGAATGCCCAGGGCATCGCGAATTCTCGCACCTAGGGCACTCTGAAGAACATGATTGATATGTACAGTGTGATGTTTGCAGCTGTGATCGAGCCTCAGACCGATCCCCGACCTTCTTTTTACAGTAGGCGGTTTGGCCTTCAGTTTGGGTGTGCGAATATCAGCGGCAAGATTTGGATTTTTTCACATAGAGACTGGGAGATTGAGGTGGTCGATGACTCGGATCAGGTCCTGCATGTGAGAGTTACGGCCACCATCTTTCCCGTTCCCATTCACCTCTCGATTGTGTATGCCAAGTGCACGAGGGTGGGTAGATATAGCTTGTGGGACAAGCTCAGGGAGATTTCCCTGTTGATAGATGGATCACCTTGGCTCGTTGGAGGTGACTTCAACATCTTCCTCACGGAGGATGAGCGATGGGGTGGCACATCAGAGAGACACGGTGAGATGATGGATTTTGCAGATGCGATTGCAGAGTGTCAGCTTTTTGAACCTGGCTTCGATGGTCCTGATTTCACTTGGACACGGAACGGGGTTTGGGAGAGACTCGATAGAGTTTTGCTTGGGGAGCATTGGACGACGGTTTTTGCAGCTACTCGGGTCACTCATCTGCCTAGGATATCTTCAGATCACACTCCCCTCCTGGTCAGGTGCCAGGCTTCTTTACAGATTCCGAGGCCGTCTTTCAGGTTTCAGAACATGTGGACCCGACATCATACTTTCACGGAGGAGATTGCCAGGACATGGGAGGCAGACACAGGGTTCTTTGGTATGATTAATCTTCAGCTCAAGCTCAATCGGGTTAAAGGTGTCCTCAAGAGATGGAACAGAGACGTCTTCGGGAACATCTTTGAGAGGTTGAGAGAGGCAGAGGAGGCGGTCACCTTGGCCCAGACAGCATTTGATGGGGACCCCACACCCACGCACAGGGCTGAGCTCAATAGGTGCACCGCAGAGTATGTCCTTCGTACTAGGATGGAAGAGGATTTTTGGAAGCAGAAAGCTGCCATTCGATGGGCGACAGAGGGCGAGCGGAATTCCAAGTTCTTTCATGGGTGGGTCCGACAGAAGAGGGTGAAGTCCAGGATTCACGTGATTCAGGCAGGCGGCCAGAGCCTCACCTCAGAGGAGGAGATTAGACAGTCGGCGGTTGGGTTCTTTCAGCAGCTCCTCACGTCAGACATCGAGCAGCTGGGACAGCCCGATCTTGACATCTTGCACAGTTTGCCGGACTCAGTGAACCGCCAGGGTCTTTGCGCAGTGCCAGATTCAGATGAGGTCAGAGCAGCAGTTTTTGGCATCAGTGGAGACAGTGCTTCAGGTCCGGATGGCTTCTCGTCCATGTTCTTCCAGCGATGTTGGGACATTGTGGGTGCAGATGTGGTCGCCGCAGTCGAGGACTTCTTCCTGGGTGCCCCGACGATCATTCTCCTACCAAAGAAGACCAACCCAGAGACTTGGGCGGAGTACAGGCCGATTAGCCTTTGCAATGTGACCAACAAGATCATCACCAAGATCTTGACAGCGCGTTTGGCGCCGCTGTTGCCTCTTGTGCTGACACCGAACCAGAGTGGTTTCGTGAAGGGTCGTCTGCTTTGTGATAATGTTCTTTTGGCTAAGGAGATGATTCATGACATCGGCAGGAAGATCCTCAAGAGGGCCCCATCGCCTAATCTAGCACTTAAGCTGGACATGGCAAAGGCTTATGATAGAGTACAGTGGCCTTTTCTCCTCATGGTGCTTGAGAGGATAGGATTCCCGCCGGGATGGGTGAGTATGATCAGACGGTGCATCTCCTCGTGCTGGTTCTCGGTTCTGGTGAATGGGTCCCCTGCGAGCTTCTTCCAATCGACGCGAGGCCTTCGCCAGGGAGATCCTCTCTCCCCATCTCTCTTCGTCCTCGCAGCAGACTACCTATCTAGGAGCTTGGACAGGCTGGTTGATTCCCATCCGGACATGGCGTACAGAGCTGTTAGATCATCTCCCACCATCTCCCACCTCTCCTATGCCGACGACATCATCATCTTCACCAGGGCGCATAGGGAGGCGGTTGAGAGACTCGCGCACTGCCTTGACCACTATTCGGCAGTGTCTGGTCAGATGGTGAACCGGGGAAAGAGTCACTTCTTCTTGCACCCGAGGTTTGAATCATGGGCAGATACGGTGGCGGAGGTCGGGGGTTTCCAGATGGGCTCGTTCCCTTTCACATACCTCAGGGTGCCCATCTATAAAGGCAACCTGAAGGCTGACTTCCTCCTCGACATCCGACAGAAGATGGTGGACCGGATCCACAGCTGGTCCCACAGACATCTCTCTCTCGGGGGCCGTCTTGCTCTGATCAAGAGCACCCTGATGACTATCCCGCTCCACATCCTTCAGGTCATGGAGCCCTATGGGTACTGGTTGAGGGAGCTGGAGCAGATTATGGCCAGATTCTTTTTGGGCACCGTTGGACAGCAGAAGAAGATTCACTGGGTCAGTTGGAAGAATAAGATCTGCTTGCCGTTGGATGAGGGAGGCCTTGGCATCTGTCGCCTCCCCGAGCTGGTCACCGCTTTCAGCATTAAGCTCTGGTGGAGATTCCTCTCACAAGATTCCTTGTGGGCGCAGTACACTTTGAGTAAGTATTGTAATCATCGTGGACGTGCCTTTGTTGCTCCTTGTACTTCGCATGATAGTCTTATTTGGCGTCGTCTCACTGTCATTAGGCAGCATGTGCATTGTTTCATTAGATGGTCCCTTGGCGAGGGGATGATCAGCTTCTGGGATGACGTGTGGGTCGGGGATCGTCCCCTTCGGACCTATTGTCAACCTGGGACTGCTCTCCCACCCGACGAGGTTTCTTGTTTCTTGCGTGATGGTGCTTGGCATGATGATAAACTGCATGAATTGCTTGTTCGGTATGCTTTGCCTGCGCATGTTTTGGATGTTATCAGGGCTGTGCCGATTGAGGTGGGCGGTAGGGATGTGATGCGATGGAGTCTGACTGGTGATGGCGAGTTCTCGACGGCCTCAGCTTGGGAGCTCATCCGGACTCGGTCCCCTAGACACTTCGGCCTTCGCATGGTGTGGAATGCTGGGCTGACCCCGACTACCTCCGTGTTCATCTGGCGCCTCCTCCTTCAGAAGATCCCTGTTGATTGTCATGTGCAGTCCCGTGGTATTTCCCTTGCTTCCAAGTGTCTGTGTTGTGTCTCTTCTTCTTCTGTCGAGTCTTTACAGCATTTGTTTGTGTCTAGTCAGTCGGCGAGGTCTGTTTGGGGCTACTTTGATGGCTGGTTTCCTGATATACGCACACACATTCACACGTGCACTGATATTGCAGTTAGATTAGGTTTCTGGTGGAGGTCCTCTCACAGGGCTCCCACCTTGCACATCAGCTTCATTATTCCTTGCTTGGTCTATTGGTTCATTTGGACGGAGAGAAATAGCTGCAAGCTTCGCGGCATTTCTTTTCGTGCTTCCCATGTGATTTGGCAGGTTGTACATCAGTTGCGGACTTTGGTGGCGGCGGGTGTGCTAGTCCCCCTTCATTGGCGTGGTTGCACCCCGGCTGTCGATTTCATGCCCATGGCTCCTCCTCGCCGGCGAGTTCTGATGTCCCTGAGTGTTCTTTGGCATCCACCTGACGATCCTTGGGTGAAGCTGAACACAGACGGGGCCTTTTCTACCTTGACTGGACAGGCTGGTGGTGGGGGAGTGGTTCGTGGTTCAGACGGTTCTCTCCTAAGGGCCTTTTGCACGCCTCTTGTAGCCGCGTCGGCCTTTGAGGCGGAGCTTCTTGCTCTTCTTCATGGTTTGAGGATGGCTATGGAGTTCTCATCACAGGTCTGGGTCGAGTTGGATGCAGCAGCAGTGGTCGCGGTGTTCAATTCAGACCGTAGGGGAGCAACGGACGTGCGACACCACATGGTTAGCATTCGTCTTTTGCTCTCACAGCTGCAGACGCGCTTCTCTCACATCCATCGGGAGGGCAATCGAGCAGCGGACTTTTTAGCAGGGAGGGGGGTCCAGACCCCTGCCCTCACATTCTTCGATGCGGATACAGCACCTCAGTACTTGAAGGCACTTGTGAGGATGGACCAGTTGGGCTATCCGAACTTCAGATTCAGGTACCGAGATAGATGATCGAGTTGGATTTTAGTTTTTGATTTGTATAGCTTTTTTTCTTCCTTCTGAGTTGGTCACTTTTGGGCCAGCCATGGGTACGTATGTTTTGGTTCCTTGTTACATAGCTTTTTTGCTTGATTGATTGATAGATAACGCCCGACTTGTGGGGCTGTCTTAGCTTGATTTTCTAGATCAAGTCACTTTCGGGCTTGGACTATGTATGTTTATGACTTTTACCATTTTGGATGATATGGACAGGTTGGGGGTTTGCCTAACCCCCCACCGCTAAGGTGTTTGAGGAAAAAGAAAAAAAAAACCCTGAACCGGGGTAAATAACTAAATAAATAAATAAAAACCCCTAAACCCTGAACCCTAAACCGTCCAGAGCCATTGTCCTAGCGGCAAGGAGCTTAGACATTATTGCATGAGGTGCCGATTTCGAGCCCTCTTGACATCAGTTGTAATTTCCTCTTATCTATAGTGTAGGAGTTTATTTGTAATTTCCTCCCTTATATAGGAGCTAATTTTTTAGAAAAAAAAACCCTGAACCCTAAACCCTAAACCCTAAAGCCTAAACCATCCAAGCATTCGTACATGCAAATCACACACACTAAAAACACACAATGCTCTCTAGCCCAAAAAATTTCCAAGTTCGATTTCGCCAATTTTAGAGTCTTTCGTTTAGTTTTTTTTCCGTTCATCTTGTTCGTTTGAGTCTTAGCTACGGTTCTACCGTTCTTGTTTTTGTTTCTGTCGTGTTTTTTGGCCGGTTTCTGGCCGTTTTTAGTTTCTGTCGCCGGAAATCCTTTTCCGGTCGTCTTCTTCGGTCAATTTCCGGCGGTTGTCCACCGTCAGTCGTTCTGTCTTGGCCTGTCGTCGTGTCATTTGTTCTTGCTGGTACTTCTCTGTGAATCTGATCGTGTTTCTGGTGCATTTGGGTGGCCGCCAACGCCAACCCGAAGCTTTGCGGCAATGGCGGATCCACCGCCAGAGCCGTTCCTGCTCTTTGACAGTAAAACCAACAGTTTCTTTGGGAAGGATGAGGTTCCTGATCATGTTTGGAATAAGGCGATGAGTTTTGACTGTGATTCGGAGGTCGTTCGTGATCGCTGGAAAAGCTCGGCTTCGCCGTCAATGGCGGACCGGCCCCCAAGGCGCCTGGAGACTTCCCTCCAACGGTTGGTCTCTGTTTTTGAAGGTCATGCTCATGCAGATCCTGAACAAGACTTATCCGCGACGCCAAATGTGGGTTTCCAACCAATTTCGGAGTTCGCCGTCGGGGTGAATTCGAACGTCTCCGATCACTCAATGTCGGCTGAAGAGCTAGAAGATGATGACTTACTTGATGATGAAGAGGAATATCTGAAAGAATTGGAAGATCAGCGAGTCATTGATGAGAAAAACGGTCATTTTGACGAAGGGTTCCTTCTGCCGTTCATGCCGACGGCGACGCGTGAGGAGGCCGAACAGTCCATTGACCGGTCGTTTGCAGCTGCTACCATGTCTCTTGACACGTTCGTAGGTGAAGGGGACGGTCTGAACTACAGGATTCATGGGATTGGAGTTAAGGATTCATCGAAAGATGGTGGAATCGGAGCTGGTGGAATCGGAGCTGGTTCAGGCGGGTTTGAACAGCCACCATGCAGACCTACTGACACTACCATGCTTGACTCCATACCTCTACCCATTGGGAATGTACAAGCTCTAATGATAAAGTCTACACAATCTTTTTCAAGCTCCAAGAATCAAGGTAACAACTACTCTACTTTAGGTGTGGAACGGCTGGTGTCAGATGTGCATGGGGAAATGAATGGAGAGACTGCTGCATTTCTTGACCTTGCCGAGAATCGATCCCTGGTGGAGCAGCTTCCCTTAATGGATCAACAAGATGGGCCTTCGGTTTTGGGCTCCGCATCTTTTTCGCCGATCCAGGTTAGTCCAGCTTCTGGGCCTGCTCCTTTTCCATTCATTTCTGCCCATTCAATTAATTCCACCCAGCCCATTTCAAAGACACCTCCTATTCCATCCCCTACAGCCCAAATCCCCCAGCAACCCAACCCTCAACACCCATCAACCCAACCCAAAACTCAACAGCCCAAAATCTCTTCACCCCCATATGAAACACGTTTCCAGAAGGCTAAAAAATTGCAGCATCAACACATTTTCAAAGTTCCTAAACCCCCAGCCCGATTCCCTGTTAATTCTTCTTCTTCATCAAAAAATAAAACCAAAAAATCAAGCCTTGGAGCTTTATCTCAGTCAGCTTCGGGATTAGCCGGAAGAGAGCTCACGGCTTACCTCTTTGCCGCGAATTCCGAACAGCAGCCTGCCCATAAAACCACCACCATGCAGCCGTCCATTTCTGCCCAGACATCGACCACATTGCAGCTGTCTTCCTCTGCCCAGAAAAATCAGTTTCGACGCCCGATTGCTCCAGATTTTTATGATGAAGACATGTTGGAGTTTCCTCCTCTTGAACTCACGGGTCTGATCCACACGGGGGTCACCGGAGGGAGCTCTTTGCAAGGCAGTTCAGCGGCTGCTTCCTTGCCCTCTTCGCAGCCCCAAAATGCCGACAATCCATGGAAAAATTCAAAGAAAAAAGGACCGAACAGGGAGGCTGCCATTTCGGCACAAAATTCTCATCCCGACAAATCAAATGAAGGACCACCTAACATGCATTTTGCCCGCTCCATGGCGGATGTTCTTCGGTCGGGGCAGCCCGCGGAAGGTCCCATCTTGCTTGATCGTGAAAGAGCCGATAAAAGAGGTGAAGTCCGCATTGTCGACGGTAAACCTTGTTTATTTTTTTTGGCTAATGAGACTGCTCTTCTTGCAGGCCGTTTAGGTCCCGCCATCGTCGGCAAATTTTCACACTCCATCCCCCCTGCCCACCAAATCCAGAAGGCACTAGGTAATATGAAATTTGTTGGTGCTATGTCATGGAATTTCTTGAATGCGAAGCATATTTTTATTCAATTATCTGATATGAGTGATTATGTGAAATTATTGAATGGGCCTAACAACTCACCTGTTTGGTATGTTGACCATCACCCGATGCGTGTTTTTAAATGGACTCCTGATTTCGACCCTTTTTTTGAAATCCCTATTGTCGCAATTTGGTGTAACATACTTGCTTTGCCTGTTCACTTATTTGAAGAGTCTTCTCTTATTGCAATTGGTGAGATGCTAGGCAAACCTGTTCAAGTAGATAGGGCCACTATCACTAGATCCCGCGTTTCTTTTGCTCGCATTTGTGTCGAGGTTGATTTGTCGCGCCCTATTGTTGATGAGATGGATATCGATATTGCGGGGAAACATGTCAAGTTGAAGGTAAAATGGGACAAGATCCCTCTATATTGCTCTGAATGCAAGCACGTTGGTCACTCGGCGTCGACGTGCTATGCATCCGGGAGGCGGCCTATGCCTCCCAAGAGGGACTACTCACAAAGGCCGACCCCACAGACCGGGCCCCCTCCCGGCAGAGAGGGAGAGTCGCATCAGGCAGGTCCTAGTAGATAGCCTCTGGGCCCGAGGTACCAGCCTTTTGCTAGCCAGCCTACAGAGAGGCCACCCCCGGAGGTTGGACAACCATGGCGTCAGGAGAGGCGCAACCAGGGCGTGGTGATCAGTGACCCGGCCCCTGGCCCCATCTCACACCATGGGCCTACTTCAGCAGCCGCAGAGGGCTCTCAGGTTGCATGGGACGGCGGCTTCGTCGTGCCTAAGAAGAAGAATAAGGCCAAGAAGAAGAATAAGGGCAAGAAGAAACAGGCGAACAAGACCTCGGCGATGACAGTGTCAGAGGGAGAGGGTCATCAGGGCATGGAGGCGGATGAGTCCTCGTCAGGGAATGAGCGAGGCTCTAGATCCCGTTCGCCTTCTATTATACGCGGATTCGGTTATGGGCCCCTAGCGATGGTTGTGCATGGTGATAACATGTTCGGGGCCTTGGAGGATTTTCCCTCGGATGATGACGAGGTTGAGGTAGACAGCGATGACCACCGGGATCATATGATTTGTGAGGTACCGAACACGAGGCTTGAACCCGACGATCCGGTGCTGCAGTACATTGGACCTACTTCCCCTCCCGCAGAGGGTTCATCGAAGAAGGCGAGGCTTTCGGCCTCGGGAGCCTACTGAGTTTCCCATGTCTTCTCACTTCATGATCTGGAATGCCCAGGGGATAGCGAACGCTACTACCTAGGGCACTACCCAGGGGATAGTGTTTTGTTTGCCGCGGTGCTTGAGCCCCAGACGGATTCCCGGCCTTCTTTCTTTAGTAGGCGATTTGGGTTGCAGTTTAGGTGTTCGAACACAAACGGTAAGATTTGGATCTTCTCTCATAGGGACTGGCAGGTCGAGGTCATTGATGACTCTGAGCAGGTCCTTCACGTCCGAGTTTCTGCTGCGATATTCCCTTTTTCAATCTATCTCTCCGTAGTGTACGCTAAGTGCTCGAGGGAGGGGAGATACGATCTGTGGAATAAGCTCAGGGACATCTCTCTAGCCACTGACGGGGCCCCCTGGCTTGTTGGTGGTGACTTCAACATCTTCTTGTTGGAGGAAGAGAGACAGGGCAGCTCGACAGACAGGCACGGAGAGATGATGGACTTCGCCGACGCCGTAGCAGACTGCCAGCTTCTGGACCCAGGCTTTGATGGCCCACCGTTCACATGGACGAGGAGTGGGCTCTGGGAGAGATTGGACAGAGTTCTTCTCGGGGAGCACTGGACGACCGCCTTTGCGGCTACCAGGGTGACTCATTTGCCTAGGATCTCTTCAGATCATGCCCCTTTGCTTGTGCGGTGCCAGCTCACGGCTCAGATTCCGAGGCCTTCGTTTAGGTTTCAGAACATGTGGGTTAGGCATCACACTTTCAGGGATGAGATTGCCAGAGTGTGGACGGCGGAGACGGGCTTCTTCGGCATGCTTAATCTTCAGTTCAAACTCAGCAGAGTTAAGGGTTTTCTCAAGGGTTGGAACAGGGAGATCTTTGGGAACATCTTTGAAAAGCTGAGGGAGGCAGAGGAGGCGGTTGCTGCTGCGCAGGCGGCTTACGACGGGGACCCGACAGGAGCCCACAGGAGTGAGCTTAGCCGTTGCACCGCCCTCTACGTACTCCGCACTAGGATGGAGGAGGATTTCTGGAAGCAGAAGGCTGCCATTCGGTGGGCGGCAGAAGGCGAAAGGAACTCCAAATTCTTCCATGGGTGGGTGCGACAGAAGCGGGTGAAGTCCCGGATTCACGCCATTCAGGCAGGAGGACAGACACTCACGTCGGAGGAGGACATCAGACAGTCGGCGGTTGACTACTTCCAGCGGCTTCTCACGTCAGACGTTGAGCACTTGGAGCAGCCGGACCTTGATCTCTTGCGCGGTCTCCCAGACTCCATCGACCGCGAGGGCCTCTGTGCAGTTCCTGACTATGATGAGGTGAGGGCGGCGGTCTTTGGCATCAGTGGGGACAGCGCCTCGGGACCGGATGGCTTCTCGTCTCTTTTCTTCCAGCACTGTTGGGACATCGTAGGAGCAGAGGTGGTGGCAGCGGTGGCGGACTTCTTCTCAGGAGCTCCCATGCCCCGCAGCTTCACGGCCACGACCATCATTCTCTTGCCGAAGAAGGCAAGCCCGGCGACCTGGGCAGAGTACAGGCCGATCAGCCTTTGCAACGTGACCAACAAGATCATCTCCAAGATCTTGACATCGCGTTTGGCGCCGCTGCTTCCTCAGGTTGTGGCGCCGAACCAGAGCGGTTTTGTAAAGGGTCGCTTGCTTAGTGATAATGTGCTCTTGGCTCAGGAATTGATTCACGATATCGGCAGGTCGCTCATTCAGAAGGCAAAGTCGCCTAATCTGGCCCTCAAGCTAGATATGGCTAAGGCCTATGATCGAGTGCAGTGGCCTTTCCTCCTCCTGGTGCTTGAGAGGATGGGATTCCCGCCGGGGTGGGTGAGTATGGTGGATCGATGCATCTCTTCTTGCTGGTTCTCAGTGCTCGTGAACGGGGCTCCGGCAGGTTTCTTTCAGTCTACGAGGGGACTTCGCCAGGGAGATCCGTTATCGCCGTCGCTGTTCGTGCTTGCTGCAGATTATCTTTCGAGGAGCTTGAACAGGCTTGTGGACACACATCCCGATATGGAGTATAGATGTGCTAGGCGCGCGCCGGCCATATCCCATTTGTCTTATGCCGATGACGTTATCATCTTTGTCAGGGCGCACAGACAGTCCGTGGAGAGGCTGGTTCATTGTCTCGAGCACTATTCTGCCGTGTCGGGTCAGATGGTGAACAGGGGAAAGAGTCATTTCTACCTCTTTGAGAAGTTCGACGCTTGGGCGGCTGAGGTGGCAGAGGCGAGTGGATTCCAGCAGGGATTCCTCCCTTTCACCTACCTCGGTGTCCCTATCTATAAGGGGGGGCTGAAGGCCGGCTACCTTTTAGATATCCGACAGAAGATGGTGGACCGGATTCACAGCTGGTCTCACAGACATCTTTCTCTTGGAGGGCGCCTCGCTCTGATCAAGAGCACCCTTGTAACCATCCCTCTTCACATCTTCCAGGTCCTGAAGCCGTATCAGTATTGGATGAGGGAGTTGGAGCAGATCTTGGCCCGGTTCTTTTGGGGCACGGTTGGGGAGCAGAGGAAGATTCACTGGGTTAGCTGGAAGAAGAAGATTTGTCTGCCGTTGGATGAGGGAGGCCTCGGCATCCGTCGTTTCCGCGAGGTCGTCAAAGCTTTCAGCATCAAGCTCTGGTGGAGATTTCTCGCGCAGGATTCTCTTTGGGCGCAGTTCACCATGCGCAAGTATTGCTTCCATGCTGGTCGTGCTTTCATTTCTCCTTACTCTGTGCATGATAGTCCTATTTGGCATCGTCTCACGGACATTAGGGGTCAGGTTCATGGTCTCATTAGGTGGTCCCTAGGCGAAGGGCGGATTAGTTTCTGGGACGACGTGTGGGTCGGGGATCTCCCCCTTAGGACCTATTGTCCGCCCGGGACTGATCTTCCTGCCGCTGAGGTCTCTAGATTTTGGCATGATCATACTTGGCATGTTGAAAAACTGCATGATTATCTGGCTTTGTATGGTGTGCCTTTGCATGTGTTGGATCTTATCAGGGCTGTTCCGATTGAGGTGGGCAGGCGGGATGTGATGCGATGGAGCCTCACTGGCGATGGCGAGTTCTCGACGGCCTCAGCTTGGGAGCTCATCCGGACACGGTCCCCTAGACATTTCGGACTTCGCATGGTTTGGAATGCTGGGCTGACCCCTACCATCTCTGTCTTCATCTGGCGCCTCCTCCTCCAGAGGCTCCCTGTTGAGTGTTATGTTCAGGCCCGTGGTATCTCTCTTGCATCCAAGTGTCTCTGTTGTGTCTCTTCTATTTCAGTCGAGTCGTTTCAGCATTTGTTTGTGTCGAGTCCTCTGGCGAGATCGGTTTGGGATTACTTTGATGGCTGGTTCCCTTACATCAGCACACACATTCACACGTGCACTGACATTGCACTTAGATTAGGTTTTTGGTGGAGGTCCTCTCACAGGGCCACCGCCTTGCACATTAGTTTCATCATTCCCTGTTTGGTATACTGGTTTATCTGGACGGAGAGGAATAGCTGCAAGCATCGCGGCATTTCTTTTCGTTCTTCACATGTTATTTGGCAGGTTGTTCGGCACCTGCGGATCTTGGTGGCGGCGGGTGTGCTAGTCCCCCTTCATTGGCGCGGTTGCACCCCGGCCGTTGACTTCATGCCTTTGGCTCCTCCTCGCCGGCGAGTTCTGAGGTCCCTGCAAGTGCTTTGGCATCCACCCGACGATCCTTGGGTGAAGCTGAACACCGACGGGGCCTTTACTAGCTCGACGGGACAGGCAGGCGGTGGGGGAGTGGTTCGGGGCTCAGACGGTTCTCTCCTGGGGGCCTTTTGTACGCCTCTCGCAGCTGGGTCGGCCTTCGAGGCGGAGCTATTAGCTCTTCTTCACGGGCTGACACTGGCTATGCAGTTCTCCTCGCATGTCTGGGTCGAGATGGATGCCGCAGCAGTGGTCGCGGTGTTCACTTCAGGACGCAGAGGAGCAGCGGATGTGAGACATCACATGGCTCGCATTCGTACTTTGCTCGCACAGATACAGTTCATGTTCTCTCACATCTTTCGAGAGGGCAACCGACCAGCAGACTTTTTGGCAGGTAGGGGGGTCCAGACCCCTGCCATCACCTTCTTCGATGCGGATTCAGCGCCTCGGTATTTGAAGTCGCTCGTCAGGATGGACCAGTTGGGCTATCCGAACTTCAGATTCAGATATCGGGTTCAGGGTTTTTTTTTTTTTTTTTTTTTTTTTTTTTTTTTTTTTTTCTTTTTTTTCCTTTGTAAAAAGGAGGATCGACGATGGTTCCCCATCTACCCTCCGATGTGACTCGGACCCCCGACCTAACAGTTGGAGGTGAAGCGTCTTACGCTGTAGGTGCGCTTCGTTGTCATTCTGGGCCCACAGGCCCAAGGAGAAATTAATCCCCAAATCTGCACTTCCTAGGATTCGAACCTGCGACCTCCTAGGAAGTGAAAGCTCCTTGATATCAACTCCCAAGCCACTAGAGCAGCTTGGTTGGATAGGGTTTAGGGTTTAGGGTTTAGGGTTTTGGGTTTAGGGTTTAGGGTTTAGGGTTTAGGGTTCAGGGTTCAGGGTTCAGGGTTCAGGGTTTAGGGTTCAGGGTTTAGGGTTTAGGGTT
>NW_024598924.1:0-24770 GCF_004379255.2 Salvia splendens | reverse complement strand
CCCCAGACCATGCATACGTGTGGTGGTTTGTTTCTTGTAGTTTTTCTTATCGGCTCCTGATTGAGAAGAACAACTCGAAGAACGGCTTATGGGTTGCAGGAGTTGATGACGGAAAAGGGCAAACATCAGCAATTCACTGTTAACAAACTGTTGAAGCTCATATTTTTTCCTGAGCATAAAAACATCTAGGTTCAGAAAATAGATATAAAACACATTTTGGAGAAAGAGAATATCTCAAACAAGGCGCTGTACCACCTTATGAAATCAGAGCGTTCCTCTGCAGATGCATCTGGTTTTGGTTTGCTGTAATCTTCAGGGATGTTGGTTTTCGTATTTGAAGTTTACGGCATTGTTTCCTCCCATCTCAAATTAAGGCATCAACTTGCTCATCCGTCCACTCATCAAGCTTCACAGACAAAACCTATAAGGTAGACATGAAAGATCACTCATTGATTCTCGACTTGAGAAACACAACTATACTTATAGCTGTTGGGCTAGATGAGCTCCCGAACCTTTGTTATATGCACTCCTAGGCTTCTATGTACACCCGAGCACTTTATACATATGAATGCTCCAATAGTCAAAGATCTGCTCGTCACAAACGGAACTATAAGCGCAACATGAAGTTTTATAGACCTATCCATACCATGTTCAAAGTAGCTCAACATAATGGGATTTCTGCCTATGTGTGATTGAGAACTGCGATAAAAGAGACAACACTGAGACTACACCCATTTTGATCTGCAGTTCCACAATCGGCACAAAAATCATTGCCAGCTTCAGTTATATATTTCTCCAGCCTCTTTCTAGCACCTGTTCGCACACAAAAAAATGTGAAATCAAGTTGCAGGCAGCTGTGAGGTATTACAGCTTTCCTGCGCGTAAATATCAATTTGAATCAACAAATTCTGTCGAAAGTAAAGGATATCAGAGTATAAGAATCCATGTAAAGGGACCTCGACAGCAGAAATAGAGTAATCCATTATCTTAGTCTAAATTTGCACTACTGTTGGGAGAATTTTACCAAGTAAGAATTCTAACATCAAAATTGTATGATAATATACTGAAATAGTAATTTGCTTTAAGATAAAGATGATTGTTACAAATGATTGGAAGGTGTTTCGTCGACAGGCAAATTTATCTATCATTTGACAGGATCGAGGACCCTTGAAACTTGATTCCTCAGTTCAATGTTCAAATAATCAGTTTTGTGTATTTGGGTTAATAGGTAGCTCGGAATGCCCTTTCAGTGCAGGTTGCATATACACGATCGTCTTAGTTTTATCAATTGTGAAACAATACTATTTCCTGTTTTTAACTCTGACTGCGTATTTGGAGCACTCATCACAAGTGCAATAGCAACACAATCGAATACACAAATCATTACAGGACCTAAATAAGACTACAATTCACTTACAGGGAGAAGGTGGTTGTGATTTCCTCGGGCTGTCCTCCCACGTTTCCAACTTAAGAAGGTCATAAAGACAAGAACCTGCAACTGATGTTCAGAAAAACTCATGTTGCCAACATATATAAATTTGTGCTATAAGAATCAGACATGTTGTACAAAAGTATAGAAAAGTTCCACAATTAGATAAGTGAATGTAGTAGAGACAAAGGCCACTAATCATGTAATGTAATGCTCCAAATGATGTCTAGAATTTGAGCTCTAGACTGGTAATATGCACAAACAATTATTGCCCAGAAACACCAAAATGAATAAATATAGCCTATCAAATAAATTACTTATTAGTTATTACATTTTCTGATTGAATTCCAATATATACTATAATGAAGCAAAATCCATTGATTAAATAAGCGGAATTACCTGAAACGGTTTTCAGTTTCAGGTTCGTCATTCTCTAGTTCAACAGACATTTGGGATTTGAAACCCAAATCACGAAATCACAACGAAAAAACCATTTTGCTGCTTTCTTCTTCTGCATTGGCAATACCGAAAAAAAATCAATATCGTAACAATTTGCAATAAATAAGAAAACAATACAGTTAATTGAGGTCGTTGGTGATGATTAAATCATTGGACACACGTTCACCACCAGAAGTAGTTGCATGGAATTAAATACAGCCAAGTTGGTAGGGCCAAATGATTTGCGCCGATGAACAACAGATATTCAGGTTTTTTTATAAAAAAAATTTTGTGGAAAGGGGAATAAATAATCAGAGGATTGAAAATTGGATTAGGATTATTGTGAATTGTGAAAGCAGAAAATCGCAGGCAGAAAGTGAAGGGTGGTTGGTGGATAATGCTTTATTGATGGTGGTTGACGTCAACCATAGCTTCAACCTTTCTTTCCATCGCAACTATGAGCGCGTGGTATGCACGTGATGTTAAAGCGTGTTTTGGTATTCATTACACGTAATGTCTCAAATTGGTCTTGGACTTTAGTATTTACATAATATTCTTACATTTTTCAAACAAAATATGCAGTGGATGTTATTTGTAAAATATTATGGACGTTACTAATGCTTCAAATCCATGTTTCATTATTATATTATGGACGTTACTAATGCTTCAAATCCATGTTTTCATTATTAATGCGACTACTCTGTCACATTTTAGTCAGGGCATTTATTTTAAACAATCAATATTTTATGGTTACCTGGATAGAATAAAGTATAGCAAACAAAATAAAACAAAATAAAGAGAAAAGAGTATTAACTTTTTGAATTTTTATGTACATGATTCCTTAAATTTTTAAATTTAATTAATTTTTTTTATTTTTATATTAAACTCCCTCCGTCCCATAAAAATATGTTACACTTTCCATTTTTGTCCGTCCCACAAAAATATGTGCATTCCATTTTTAGAAAGTTAGATCAATTAAATAATGTAAGTCTCACTATCCACTAACACTACTTTAACTATCATTATCATTTTCTCTCTTACTTTACCAATTTTGTTCTTAATTCCCGTGTCATATCCATGCCCATATTTTTATGGAAGTATGTAGCAGTAAGAAAAGAAATGATATAGAAATTTTATGTCAAATCTTAACATGATTTCGAACTTGATTGGAATTAATTATACAATATTTGGTAAAAAAAATTCTTAATATACAAATATTTAAGTTAAAATTTTCAATATTTTTCGAAGTGTTGTATGCTTAGTATGAAATTTATTTTAAATCAATCAATGTTTTAAATAAATTTTCAATGTACAATGTAAAAAAAAAGTTCGATTATGTACGTACAATTATATACTCCACATTTATCACCAAAAAAAATGACTCAAGATATTGTGTTATCCAAAAATTAATACTAACTTACTACAAATTATAAGTGGTGTATGACAATAACCGAATATTTAGTTAGTGCTAGTAATTAGAAAATGCATCACTCTGATATGAACATAAATTAAAAAGAAAGTTTATGTTTCCTCAAGTATAGTCAAATCATCTATTGCAATTACATTTTGAAACGCAAAAAACTCGTATGCCGACATTCACATGCATGTGGATAAATTAACGTTTGGCCCTATCGATAATCTATCATCTATCATTATATAAACCGACAGTTTTGTGAAACTTTCAGAAATACCACTTCTACCCTTTTTTTGGGGAAAACTGTTAGATAGTTGTTCATGCAATAAAAAATTACTCTGCATGCCAGAAACTTAAGACAGAGCATGGCATGGGATATTGTGAAAGCCTTTTATTTTGGAGCTATTTTGTGCAGATGCTGGGAAAGTGTGAAAGATTACAGAGTAGTACCATACAAGCTACGATTTTAGAAAACTGTGACTTTTGATTCAAATTTAAAAACAGAGCCAAAGGCACTAAGTTTTTCTATAAATACATATCACCATCAATTAGTTTTTCATGTCCATTTCACTCTCTTCTCCAAAATTACATTATCCAACTATCTTTTTCACTACTTCTTCTCCCTTGCGTTTGTATTTGATTTTGGCTATTTTTTTCAGTTGTTTTATTGTTTGTTTGTTGTCTTTATTATTTAATTTTTTTATACTATTATTTGTGTCGTATCTATTTTACTTCACGTGATAAAATCATTCTTCATGAATCCTAAGATCTGTTGGGCTGCAAAAAAAGAAGATCAAAGATGAGGAAAAGTTTATAATATGGCATTAGTATTTTTCTAATTAAAAAAAACAGTGTGCATATTACTTGGCTTTGCTCCAGCATCTTCTCAGCCAGTTGAAGTATTGCAGTGAAAAAGCATAAAGGAGTAAAGTTAAAGTATTTCAGACAACAAGGAGGAGGAGAATTCATTCTTGATGTCGAAAAGCTGAAAAGAATATAGTATGAAAAATCTTTTGCACAGAGGAAGAGAAGAGAAAAAGATGCAGTTTCACGAGGAAAATGCGGCATAAATTCAACTTTGAATACAACTAAAATGGAGAATAAAGTGAAGAGGTAAATAATCTTATTTTCTTTGAAAAATCCTTCGTCTTGGACGAAATTTGTTGTCTAGACTGATTTTATGAAAGCCCAAATTCAAGCTCAACTGGAAATTGTATCAGACATTGCCATTTACAAATAATTGAAGATTATAACATGAAAGTAGATTTAGGAATTGAACAAGTCACATATTGGCAGTACTCTACAGAAACTACAAACTACAGGCATGCCAAAATAGAATTGAACAAGCCAAATAATATGCTGGAGGTAATAATTCCGAACCGAACCTGAGTAAGAAAAATTGTCGAAAGAATAGGAAACGAACATGGATCCATATATACGACGGCGAGCCGGAGTGCTGCAGAGATCTTAGTCGGGACAGTGTTGACAGTGGTAGAGAAGAGCGTTTCTGGGTTTGCATGCGGATGGGCCGTTGACAGTGTGGCGTCGGGAGGCAGAGGATCGTCTTGGGAAGGCCTGCGAGACTGGAGATGGCCGGAGTGCGAGTGCTAGCAAGACCGGTTGAATCGGAGATGGAGTAAGAGATAGATATGGCGGCGACGTGTTAGGAGGCGCCGATTTGATTGGAGATGAATTTTTTATGTGTTAGTATTTTTAGGGTTATAGTTGTTGGGCTTAGAGTGAGTTGGGTTGTAACTAATATACTAAGTACTACTATGATTCTTATATGAGCTTTAATTTGTTAGGCTTGGGATGATATACATAATTACTTTATCATGCACAAATTAAGTAATTTCTTTGTTAAAACGTATTAGTGCTTTAACATTATATAATATATCAATATTTTTTATGAAAACATAAACTAATAATTAGTATTAATTTAAATAAGATAAAAGAAGTTTTATTTAAATCAAAATTGAATATTATAAAGTGTAGATTAATTATTCGATGTTGATGGCAATTTACTATTCAATCCTATGTGTTCTTAGAATATATTAGCTCTCTTTTAAATGACGTAGAGATCAATGTTTTAATCCTCATATATATTCTATTAATTTAATACATTATATTACAGTATATTCTTTTACTATATATTACTATTGAGTGGGTCTACCTCGACTCTAATGTCGAATGACTAGACTCAGGAGTAAGCGAGTGTGCACATATGAGAATTAATGCAAAGCTCGGTCCAGACACAACGCTCTTTAAATCCACTGGATCACTGGGTCCAGGAACTCTAGAGAACTACAGTGTTTTTGTCGTTGGACACACTCGACTCCCCTTCAAAAATAAATCCCTCAACCCGAATACTATGAATTAGTATAGGGAAGTGGGGTCGATCCCACAGAGATGGATTCGCAAAGTAGTGCTAAGAGACTATGGAAACAAACGGTTGCTGCCACACAAAGGGGTTGAGATTTAAACTACCACTAGATCTAGGCAAGAAATGTAAACGCTAGACCTAGGACACAGAAAACTTACTGGAATCAGACATCAATACCGACAGACACAATTACTCCCTAGACTAAGTAAACGACTACCTAATCTAGCTAAACAGTAAGCAACTAACAGTGGGGACCATATTTCCAGAAATAGCAAGTACGGTAAAAAGCTGCAGATAACCAACCCATGCTCCAACTAACTACGACATGCACCTTCGCAACTAAACTAAACTCGCAGATGAAGAAAACAGAGCACACTCCTAGATTCAAACAGAATATAAAGATTTGGACGCCGGAAACTTGCTATGAATCGGAAATACATCAGATCTACATAAACTAGGTGAAATGAAATGAAAACACGTAAGCTAGGCATAAAATTAAAACACTCCTGCTCAGAATCACTTCAGACGCTTAATCCACTCCGGATCCAAGCCATCCGAACTCAACAACCAACAAAATCAACTCCATAACTCTGATTCTCACAGATCTGCTCCGATCAACTCCAAATTCCAACAATCACAAACAACTCCACAACATCAGCAAATCAAAACCCCGATTCATCCACAAACAAACTCCATTCTTCCAGATCTCACCATTAACCTGCAATAATCCAGAAAATAACCACGAAAACAACCAACTCCAACAATCCAACTCCAGAATTCAAGTAAACACAATCAATCAACAAAAATCATCACGATCTACGTAAGCGAAAACGAAACTTGCATAAAAGTAGAGAAATATCCAGGAACAAAAGAGGACCGAGCTTCGAACAGCGAAGCTCGGCGAATTCAGCAGAAACGAAAAGAAAAACAGAAATAAATTGTTTCTTCGCCCCAAAGAAGGACGGTGTTACAACCCACAAACACTATCGGAAAGCTAAATGTGAACCCCAGCGCGAACCCGAGATCCTCCGCGAATTAGAACCAAGTATGTGAAAAGTGAACTGAGCAACAGGCTGTTCGTGAGGCCTCCACCGAGAAGGTCCCTCCAGCTTGCATGCTTCTTCCTTTTATAGATGCGGACATAGCCTTCTAGAGTCTTCGTAGAAATCCCTATTCTACCCTTCAACTCCGAGGCTTCCTCCGTCAAAGCAATTTCTTTCATAATGTCCGCTCTTTCGCCAGTTTCCTAGGACTATGCAAGCGTCCTCTTCTTTTCATGGATCTAGCGAAAACCTTCACACACCTGGCTTAAAACATGCGTTAGACCCAGTAATTTCACGAAATAAACCCCTAGACCGATGCATGAAATTAGCCTTATCAACTATATAATATATATTATATATAATATTGATTTATATTATATATATATATATGTTTTTTTCGGTTTTTTTGGTTTTTGAAGTTCGATTTGAGCAAAAAATCGAACCGAAACACCAATGCTCACCCCTAGATATTGTTTCTCAAAGATCTACTTTAGTTTTTTTTTTTATCTCAGTCTAATATCGAAAATAGGGATGTCAATCGGGCCAACCCGCTCGGGTTGTTGGGTTATTCTGACGGGTTGCAATTTTTTGACCCTAACCCTTTGAGTTTGGGGCTAATCTGGCCAAAAAATTCAACAATGCTTAGTTCCAATTTTTATTTTATTAAAACTTAGAATTCATTTCCACTACTTCACATAATAAAGTAATTGAATTACTTAATCTTCTTTGTTTTGTAAACAATATAATTATTACTATAATGATAACTATTGTACTCCTTCCATCCCATGCTACTTGCACATTTTTTCTTTTTAAACCGTAAATTAAGAATTGAGTAATTAGTGTAATTAAATTAATAATTTAAGTGTAATAAGAAAACACTCAATAAGTGACACTTAATTAATTATAATATTTTAATTAAATATTATAATTCTTACATACAATAATAGTGCAAATAGTTTAAAACGAGACAAAAAAAAAGAAAAGAAAAGAGCTAATAGCAAGGGACAGAGGGAGTATAAAATAAAAATAAAAATATGTATTTATTAAATAATAATAATATTTTAAATATAATATCATGAACTTTGGAAAATAATAATCTCAATATTAATGTATTCTAAAAAATATAATCATAAATTTGCAAAACACAAAAGTGTTAGCATATAATTGAATTCGTTTGTAGTATTCATTATGATTTCTAAAATGAGTAATTTTATCCATAAAATTTATGAAAGCAAAAACTAATAAAATTATGAAAGCATGATCTATATTCAAAACAAATCTTAAATTTATTCTTTTAATTGAAAAGTGTAACCCGTCTGGTTGACCCGCAACCATATCGGGCCAGCCCGCCTAACACGCCGACCCATTCGGACTGGCCCATATAGCCCGTTTTATATTTGGGTTTGTAAAATATAGCCCTAACCCTATAATTTATCGGGTTGTACCTAATCGAAATTCATTTGGCCTTTGGCCATGCATTTTAAGATATGCTAAAATTCATGCAATGGTATCCTCTATTTTATTTTATTTACTCCACTCACATCAGTTGATTAAAACTATATAAAATCATATGTCCAAGTCCAAATGCTTCATTTGGAGTGGGATAATATAAGGACATTCTCTTTTTGTAAGTGTTCATAATGTTATGAATTTTTTTTTCCTATAAATTTATTAAATTTGTATTCATTATTTGAAAATCTTATATCCCGTGCATAGTACGGGTGATAACACTAGTTGATTGAAAAGTCTTACTTGTTTCCATAAAAGATCTCATTACTATTATAAGAGCACAGCCATTAGTAACTTATAAACTCGTCCTATTATAATCAGCTCATTCCTATTTTCCTCCTGCTGCATTTTCGTTTCAAAATTTCCAACTTGTGACATAGGATATTAGATTGAAAACAGTGGCGGATCCAGGAATTTATATTCGGGGGTGCGAGTCATATGATAAATCATTATAGAACATACCAAAAATAAAAACTAATACTAAAAGCAATATATTTGAAATATACAAATTTTAGAGTTATACATTTCAAAATACAAAAATAAACTACATTATATCTAATTTATTTTTCGACGAGTCTTCATTTCTTCAAAACGATTCACTATTGATTCAAACTCCACGAACACGCCCTTCTTGAAAGAGAATATTGATTCAATTAGTCTTAAGAACATACATAAGGTGCATCCTATGTTTGAGGTTTGATCAAGATAACTTCATTCCATCAAAACTTATGACTCTCTATTTTTAAAGAGACTTTAGAAGTAAAAGACATCTATTGGAGAGAACTCATTAAGCTATTAGGTTTCTATCTTTAAGAAATTAATTAAAAGAGTAAAATAGTTAAAGCTAGAGAGGTTCAACTAGGAATAAAATAATAAATCATAAGATCAATTATTTAATCACCCCAAACAACTTAATTAACAAACAAACCATAACTCTTCTATCCAACAAATAGAAAAAAAGTCCATTCCTCACTTAGAGTTTTAATTAATGAGAGGTCAAACTTCTCCTTTCTCTTCTAAACAAATCGGCCCACATAAAAAATAGTCCAACAATTTAAGAAATAAAAACTAGCCCAAAAGGAGGCCCTTCTTGAGTTGAGCCCTAGTTCTACCAACTAAAACAAAAAATCAGATTTTTGAAAAAAAAAGAACGCCTCTTCTTTCCTAACTCTCTCAAGCCTCTTTCCACCTCTCTCTCTCGTCACTCTTCGCGGCCGGCTATAGCGTCGCCGGCGAGCGACGCCGGTCGTGCTCTACCTCCTCTCGGTTCTCATCTTTCTCCCTCTCCCCATCAAAATCACAGCTCACTTCCTAATACTACTAAAAAAAAAAATTTTGGGGGTACACTCGTACCCCCATTGTTCCTGCTCCTCCGCCACTGATTGAAAACACTACCAAAACGCAATCTCAAGATTCACAACATTTGATAAACATGAACCTCAATGCCGAGCACCTATGTGCTTGTGATATGCAAAATAAATACTCCCCCTATTCCACAATAGGAGTTATTCTTATTATGAGCACGGATTTTAAGAAATGTAAAGAATAATGAGTTGAAAAAGTTAGTAGAATATGAGATCCACTTTTTTATATTGGTTTTATAATAAAATGTTAGTGAAGTGAGTTAATGGAATGTGAGACCTACTCAGGTACGGAACTAGAAATACAAATTAACCGATAGTGAAATTTAATAAAATATTATTATTATTTAATATATATATATATATATATATATTTAATTCAATTTGTTATTCCGATAAATTTGTAATAGATCAAACCAAGTCAAATATTAATACTCCTATTTTGTTTGAAATGTGAAAAACAAACTATCATAAATGTTGAGAAATCAAAAATTAAGTTCAATGAGGTATTAGATCGAAATAAATTTATAAAAAGAGGTATTAGAATACAAACTAATTTAATTGTTATAATTTTGTTATTTGGTTTTTAATCTGATGTCGTGTATTTTAAATAGTAAGTTATTCGAATAACTTTTTTTAATTTGATGTTATATATATACTAGTAACATAAATTAGATGAATTCAATAAAATATTAATTAAATAAAGTCATTTAATTATTTAAATAAAATAAAATAATTAATCTCAAACCAAACTCGTTCATTAACTTTTCAAATAGTAATGAGTTAATGAACCAAATCATTTACTCCATTTAAATTGGGACATTTAACCAAATTAATCAAAAGTCAAAACCCATTTAAAAAAAGGGCCCAATTGAACAAAAGCTAAAAGCGGTGCCGTATCTTCTTCTTCCTCCCATCTGCAATTTTTCCCTTTCTTCTTTTGTCCGATGCAGTTTTGTTCACTCTCTAATCTCAAAATACAAAAAAAAATATTATGTCTTAAATATCAATGGTCCGGCGCCGGCCAAGCCCCAGCTGGAGCGGTGACTTGGCCAACGCTATCTCCGTCCCTGGACCTATTTATCATTATGGTAAAAATGAAGTTTGACTCTTATTATGAGACGGAGAGAGTAAATATCATGGAACGTTCAAAAAATTGGGTTTTTTCCCGAATTTGTTATTTCACAGGAATGAAAAATTCTGGCTATATTAATGGATTAATGAAGAACAATTGTGGAGGGTGTCCTCAAAGATTGAAGAACCAGAAGTTCTAGATTCGAGAAATTAGAAAAAAGATATTATTTGCCATAATTCTTTTGCAGGTGGGAAATAACAAATGGGTAAAGTTAATGATATTATTTGTCAAGTTAAAAGTTAGTGGGAAAAACCTAACTTCTGAAAGTTTTGATATTAGGGGCCAATATTCCTTTAAAAAATTACTTAGTAATAATAATGTCGTTCGCATTTCTCCCTAGCGACTTTGTTAGATCCTTGCTTATTGGTGTGAGTTTTTGTGAGAGTTTTCGAAAACTAGAATAAATAGTACTCCATCTGTCCCATTAAAAATGAAACATTTTCTTTTTTGGATTGTCGCATTAAAAATGAAACGTTTTCTAAAGTGGAAACATCTATTTATACTTTTCCACATCTCTTACTTTACTTTCTACATTAACTCACAAAACAACACTATATAAAAACCCGTGTCGATTCGCAAATATTATATATTAATGAGATAGAGGAAGTATCATCCAAGGGCAATAATATTCAACCAAATAAACATAATATCCATGGCCACAACCAAACATTGAAAGTATGGAAAATTTTAATGCAAAACTTGTTTGTAACCCGCAACCCGATCTAAAACGGCTTAATGGCATAATATCCATGGTCACAACCAAACATTGAAAGTATGGAAAGTTTTTATGCAAAACTTGTTTGTAACCCGCAACCCGATCTAAAACGGCTTAATTGCATAATGGAGTGTGAAACATTCTAGGATGTCTCTATAAATGGAAAAATCAAGAATGGTTTCATAGAAAATCAATTGCTCATACTTAAAGTTAACCTTTTGATTTTTAAAATATCAATACTTAATGTTGGACTTGAGCATTTAAATTGGAAGATAGTGTATTGGATTATTCTCTTTTATAGTTACACATTCTTGGATGTGTTACTCTTTATTTCACAGTGGGATAAAAGTCATTATTTATAACTATATGCTAGATCTCCCATCATTCTTTGTCTATATTAGTACTCTATCTTCTATTATTATAATTTAACAACAAATATTATTACATTAACTATTATTCATTAGCTTTTTTTATCATTATCGGTTTGCTTATGTTTATAAATTTATGTATATGTTAACTAATAAATACTATTATACACATTAAAAGAATAATTATTATACAAATTGTATAAACCTAACGATAACTATTATACAAATAAATATTTTCTATATACAAATCATATTTCTCAATAATTGTTTATTTTTATCTATCAAGAATATATTCAAGTAATAATTTTATTTATATATATTATATAAAAAATGAAGAAAAGTAGAAGACAAAAGAAAGTTTTGTATCCTGCATTGGAAAAAAATGAATGAATGAAAGAAAATACTTCAACATATTTTGTCCTACATTGAAAGTGAAACATAAAACATTCAAGGATGTCTCTATAAATGAGAAATCAAGAATGGTTTCATAGAATTCATAAGGCAATTTTTTTTTGCCTAAAGTGAACCGCCAAACCGGCCCGGAACCGGTGGTTTTGGTCGGGAACATGCAGTTTTTTTGTATTGGAACCGGAACCGCCTAAACCCTTGGCGGGCCGGTTCAGGTTCCACATTTTTTTGAACCGTGAACCGCTGGTTCCGAACCAGAACCGACGATTTTTTTAAACCGTGTGCACACCTATCTAAAACATATCTATTGTCACCATCGTTATATAAAAGTCGAATTTAGGGCTAATATTTGAATATTTATAAGTTTGGGCTGGATTTTGAATATTTATTAAATTTGACCAACTATTATGTAATTTTTTTCTTTTCTTTTTTTGGAGTGCAGTTTCTTATTGAATGTTTGTTATACTGAATTCACATATTTATTCATTTATATTAACCCATTTGTTAGATCGAACATCGACCCATGCCTGACTCAATTTTCAAATAAAGAACAAATTCTCGACAATAAAGAACAAAAGTTATGGAGTACTGCGGAACTTAAAAAACTTGTGGATGGAAGACGTGATGGCAAGACCTGGCCAGAGATAAGTAAAGAATTTACAGCGCGCCGTCGAATTTCCAATGGCTGTCGTAAAAGATTTGCATCAATGAGGTTGAAGGCGGTGAAGGCCACGGACGCACCTAAAAACACTACTGTGGAGGCAGCGGGCACTACTGTGGATGGTAAGGCAGAGGGCGCAACAGGCACTACTCTGGAGACAACAGAAGCTATGCTCAAAGCCTTAAACGTTGCAGCGGTGTCTATGAACGCTGCAGTGGCGAAGTACAAGGCTGCAACTTTGGAAGGGGCAGACCATGTAAGCCATATCTCAATTTTAATGATTTCGATAATGAAATCTAATTCTAAATTTGAATTAATTCAACCACAACATTTATACTATAAAGTGGAGATAGATCACCAACCTCCATCCATGCTTTTCCTGTATTGAAGAAGTTGAATCCACATTATCATCTCCTTGATGATTCTTTTAATGGATAAAGAATCAAAACCTTGTATATAATGTGTATATATATGCTGTGACTTTTCTGTATATATAATTAGGGTTGTTGGGTCGATACGGTATATTGTACCCAAATCTATACATATCTAATGGGGCAGTTGTGAAACCGTCCCATGAATTACCATAGTGCCCTTTTTGGGGGGAAACTTGAGTATAAGTACTTTTTTGTCTTTTTCGGTTATCTTCCCACTGTTTGTGTCTTCCCGAGAAGTGCAGGGAGAACATTACAGTGTAGCTTACATAGGAAGTTTTAAGCCATTATAAAATTTAACAAGACATGAGCCAATTCATCAAAAATGTATTAGGCGTGAATATGATACACTGAATGTGGAGAATAGTGAAACCATAGTAGTAATAAAGAAGGTGGCGTTGTCTGGAATCTAGCCTCACGAAAACAGACCGTTGGATTTAGCTGGAGATGGCACCGATTCGTTGTATGATTTTGAGGAAGTTTAAAATATAGAAATCATGGATTAAATATGTCCGGTCAATGGATTTTGACCAAATAATAATTGTGACGAGACATTTAATTTTGTGAATTAAATGACATAGCGTCGATCTACATTTTACGTAGATAAATGTAGTATATTCACTTTCTCAAATCCGATTTCCGGTGAGTGAGAAATAGTGGATTAAAGTTGGGCATAATTAGCTTTTAATTAAAGCTTGGAGTTGGAGCTTATAGAATAATTAACTAGTGTTAATTATCCCACATTGGAGGATTAACACATCTTTTAATGTGCTTAAATTAAGTGCCTTTATGTTACTTAATAATTATAGTGGACCAAGATGGGTGAAAGAGCCCACACGCGCGCGCCGCCGCCGCCCGCCCGCCCGAGAGCCCGAGCCCGTGCCCGTGCTCGTGCTCATGCTCGCGCTCGTGGTCGTGGGCCGCGGGCCTCGGGCCAGGGCCCGATCCCAATCCCGATCTCGATCTTGATCTTGGCAATTGGTCTTTGGCTGGTCTTTGGGCTTGGTGCTTGGCCCAAACTAATCTTTTTAGACCACCGCCGAGTCAGCAGTCCAAGTGGCTTGACACGTCGTCAAGCGATTCACAGTCACGGCTGCCACATAAGAAATCCACACGCGAAGGCACACTCCTGCCACACGCTCGTAACCACCGGTAGGGATGTCAATCGGGTCGGCCCATCGGGTTTCGGGCCGGCCCTACTCGGGTTGCGGGTCAATCGGGTGCGGGCTAATCGGGTTGTGAATTCTTTCGGGTTGTAAAAGTTCAACCCTAACCCTAAAAGCTCGGGTTTCGGGCTAGCCCAGCGGGTTAATCGGTTGCTACCGATAAGATTAACATGCTATCAATCCAATAAATAACGATGAAAATTAGTTATATTCATAAATTGTAAAATATTTAATTATGATACATTTGAGATATATGGTCAAACTCAATCATAAACATGATCAAATACTAATATTTGAGATATTTTGTGAAATTTTAATGCATGTTTTAGAAATTTAAATATTTTTTTAAGTGAATTTGGAGTTTTTAATTTATTTATCAATTATTATATTAATAAAAATTCAATATATAATTTGTATATTTAATATAAAATTGAAAGTTACTTTTTTAGTTATCTATATTATAAAATTAATCAGTAAAGTGTTGAATTAGGAGTAAAAAATAGAATAATAGAAATTTTATCGGGTTTTCGGGCCAGCCCATCGGGTTTTCGGGTCTAGCCCTAACGGGTCGCGGGTTAATCGGGTGCGGGCTAATCGGGTTTTAATTTTATCGGGCTAGAAATTTCCAGCCCTAACCCTATAAATTTGGCGGGCTATTCGGGTCAGCCCACGGGTTGCGGGCTATATTGACATCCCTAACCACCGGCGGTTACGAATCTGCCATGATGAGCCTTCATGGCTTGGTTGACCCTGCATGGTGGCTTGGCCTATAAATAGGCTAGCCATTCCACTGCATTCTACACACAATTCACAAGCATAAGCTCTCTCCCTCTCTCTGCATAGTTTTTCTGTCGAAGCTCTGCCTCTCCTCCATCCAGTTCGCCGGAGCTCTGCTGATTGCGGTGCTGCATCAAAAGAGACGTAGCCGTTTTACCTTTGGGAACGACACGCCAAACCGAGAGCACTACCGGGGCGTATCTCGTCTTGCGGGAAGAGGCCTCCTCGACTCGGCTATCATACTGGTTTAGTTGTTTCGATTTCTATTGTAATTTCTTTAGTTCAGTTTCTCCTTTTCTTTCTTTTGGGTTGTATTACGCCCTACTGTTATCTCTTGTAATCCCCAGAAACCAACAATCGCAAGACGAGATAACTTGCCTTTGAAGGAATTTGGACCATTAAACTGAACTAAAACTTTCGAAACTTAAAATACCTTTGCTGGAGATGTCGACTGAATCCAACACCGCTGCTGCCACCACACCGCCGCCATTTCTTCCACCATGGCGAACACTGCACCGGTGAACACTTCATCGATTCCGATGATGATGCCCACTCCTGGGCGCTATCCTTCTTCATCAACAACCCCTTGGGAGTTTGTTAACCCCCTTGGGCCCACTGGTGGATCCACCTCGAGTGGATTGGTTGGTTCCACTTTTAGTGGTTCCTTCGGATCCTTTAATGGATCGAGTGCTGGGCCTTCGGGTCTCATGCGGGTGCTAGTCCCTTCGGGGATAGTGCGACCATGGCGGGCTCTATGCCCAACATGAATGGTGGGGGCTCTATGCCCAACCACGTTGTTGGCTCCTTCGGGGGCAACGGAATTGGTTCCTTCCATGGACCAAGTTCGGCACCTTTGGCAACAAGAATGATGCCACCTGCCGAGAAACCACCCAAGTTTGGAGGATCTGACTTCAAGAGGTGGTACCAAAAGATGTTGTTCTACTTGACAACATTGGCGTCGCCAACTTCTTCACGGAGAACGAGCCGCCCGTGCCAAGTGACCAAGAGACTGGGCTCGAAGTCATGGCGGACTATGAGGCTTGGAGGAAAGGAGATTATCTTTGTAAAAATTTCAATTCTAAGTGCTTTAGATGATAGTTTGTACAATGTATACTCCAATGTAATCACATCTAAACAAATGTGGGAAAGCCTAGAAAAGAAATATAGCATAGATAATGCTGCAGGGACTGAACAAGTTGTAGCATCCAAATTTATGGACTACAAGATGGTCGACTCTCGACCCATCATGGAGCAAGTCCAAGAGCTCCAAATGATCATCCACGCATTAGTGGCTGAAGGGATGACCTTGCCCGACAAATTCCTAAGGTGCACGATCATTGACAAATTTCCTCCCAGTTGGAAGGACTTCAAGAGCTATCTCAAGCACAAGCGAAAGCAGATGACCCTTGGAGACTTGACCGTGAAGTTGCGCATTGAGGCTGATGTGCGCAAAAGCGACCAAAAGGCTAAGGGGTTCACCCCACTTGAAGCCAAAGCCAATCTGTTGGAGCGGGGCGGTCCCTCCAACAAACGCCCTCGCCCAAGCCGTCCAAATGACACAGGGAAGGGAAAGCAGCCTTCAAAGAAGTTCGAAGGCGAATGCTACAAATGTGGCAAACAAGGCCACTTTGCTAAAGACTGCCGCAACAAGAAGAAGAAGCCGGCTGCCTACGTCGTTGAGAAGGAGTTCAAAGACTGGGATGAAAACGACCTCATTGTTGTGGTCACTGAAGAGGTTAACCTTGTTGATAACAAGGGTGGCTGGTACATCGACACCGGCGCTACTGCTCATGTCTGCTCAGATAGGAGCAAGTTTGCCTCCTACACGGCTGTTGAAGGGAGGAAAATCAACATGGGGAATCAAGCATCGTCTGAAATCCTCGGCGTTGGCAACGTGATTCTCATGATGACGTCTGGCGTCACAATCACTTTGAAGGATGTGCTGCATGTCCCGGACATCCGCAAGAACCTAGTGTCAGGATCAATACTAGTTAATAAGGGGTTTAAACTTGTATTTGAGTCTGATAGGTTTGCTTTGTATAAGTTTGGAAAATCCCTCGGAAAAGGTTATGTAACCGATGGGCTTTTCAAACTTAGTGTGACGACTCGCAGTGTTGCTAAGCCTTTGGCTAATAATAAAGCATCTACTTCCTCTTATTTGACTGAGTCTTCAAATTTGTGGCATTGTAGATTGGGACATGTAAATTCAAAAGCCATTAAAAGATTAGTAAATTTAGATTTACTAAAGGCTAATGAATTGGATATCCAAGATAAATGTGAAATTTGTCTTGAAGCAAAAATGACTAAGTTGCCGTTTCACTCGGTTGACAAAACCCCTTGAATTAATTCACACGGACGTATGTGATTTAAAGATGGTGCAAACTAGAGGTGGTAAAAAGTACTTTATCACTTTCATAGATGATTGCACAAGGTATTGCTACATTTATCTTTTAAGAAGTAAAGATGAAGCAATAGAAGCGTTCAAAAATTATAAGAACGAAGTTGAGAATCAACTTGGTTGTAAAATCAAATCGATTCGAAGCGATAGAGGAGGCGAATATGTAGCCCCGTTTGAGGAATTATGCAACGCAAGTGGTATAATCCATCAAACGACTGCACCATATTCACCACAATCTAATGGTGTTGCAGAACGCAAAAATCGAACTCTAAAAGAGATGATGAATGCACTGCTTCTGACTTCAGGATTACCACATAACATGTGGGGGGGAAGCTGTTTTGACAGCCAACTATATCTTGAATAAAATCCCTCTCAAAGGAAAAGATGTTACTCCTTATGAGTTGTGGAAGGGAAGGAAGTCATCCTACAAATACCTCAAAGTGTGGGGGTGTTTGGCAAAGGTGATGGTTCCTCCGCCCAAAGAAGTTACAATCGGACCTAAGACGGTTGATTGCATCTTCATTGGATATGCACTTAATAGTAGTGCATATCGATTTGTTGTTCACAAGTCTGAAATATCGACTATAACAGTAGGGACAACAATTGAGTCAAGGAATGCGTATTTCTCGAAAATACATTTCCTTGCAAGACAAAAAAGGTCGTAACCAATTCTGAGACAAGAATTGAAGAAGAAGCCACTAGTTCTAAACCAGTGAAGAAGAAGCCACTAGTTCTAAATCAGCGGATGAGGAACCTAAATCGCGCAAGCGTGCAAGGCCCGATCCAAATGATACAGTACTAAGACGTGGTAATAGAGTCAGAACACCAAAAACATTTGGTTCTGACTACATTGCTTTTATGTTAGATGAAGAACCGACATCTATAAAAGTAGCTTCGATGGCCCAGACGGGTTACATTGGAGAGAAGCTGTTCAAAGCGAAATTGATTCAATTTTGCTAAACCACACTTGGGTGTTGGTTGATTTGCCCGAAGGTGCTAAACCTTTAGGATGCAAATGGGTCCTTAAAAGAAAGTTTAAGGCCGATGGAACAGTGATAAGTATAAAGCCCGATTAGTAGTAAAGGGTTTTAAACAAAAGGAAGGACATGACTTCTTCGATACATATTCACCTGTAACAAGGATTACATCTATCCGAGTGCTTCTCGCTATTGCTGCATTGCACAATCTTGAGATTCATCAAATGGATGTAAAGACCGCGTTTCTAAATGGTGAACTAGAAGATGAAATCTATATGGAACAACCCGAAGGGTTTGTAGTACCTGGACAAGAGAAAAAGGTATGCAAGCTCGTAAAGTCTCTATATGGATTGAAACAAGCGCCATTGCAATGGCACTTGAAGTTTGATAATGTGATGTTATCAAATGGGTTTAAAATCAACGAGTGTGACAAATGTGTCTACATCAAGAGCACTAATAACGGCCATGTTATAGTGTGTCTATACGTTGATGATATGTTAATCTTGGGTAGTAACACTCAAGTAATTAACGATACAAAGGCCATGTTAAAGAGAAACTTTGACATGAAAGACATGGGTCTAGCCGATGTAATTCTTGGAATGAAGATTCTAAGAACGTCTGATGGAATCATCTTAACACAATCACATTATGTTGAGAAGATATTGAATAAATTCAAAGCCTATGATGGCGCGCCGGTTAAGACTCCAATTGAACTCGACGTTCACTTGAGCAAAAACAAAGGCGAGCCCGTTGCACAAGAAGAGTATGCACGGGTCATCGGGTGCATTATGTACTTGACTAATTGCACTCGACCTGACATTGCTTGTGCCGTGAACAAGTTGAGTCGTTACACGAGCAATCCAAGCAAAGAGCATTGGAGAGCTCTTGTGAGGGTTTTGAGATATTTAAAACATACTCAAAATCTTGGGCTACACTTCTCGAGATACCCCCGGTACTTGAAGGGTACTGTGATGCCAATTGGATATCCGATAATAGAGACTCACTTTCAACAAGTGGATACGTCTTTACTATTGGGGTGGTGCTGTATCGTGGAAATCCACAAAACAGACATGTATAGCCCGATCAACAATGGAATCGGAGTTCATTGCCTTAGATAAGGCGGGTGAGGAAGCCGAGTGGCTTAAGAACTTCCTTGAAGATATTCCATGTTGGTCTAAGCCAGTGCCACCAGTGCTGATCCACTGCGATAGCCAAGCGGCTATTGGAAGGGCAAACAATGGCTTCTATAATGGTAAGTCTCGACATATACGTCGACGACATAACACCGTGAGACATTTGATCACAACAGGGGTGATTACAATTGACTATGTGAAGTCAATAGATAATCTAGCGGATCCGCTAACCAAAGGGTTAAACCGTGATCAAATGAATAAGTTGCTAGAGGGAATGGGTTTGAAATCCACAAACTAAAGAATTATCATAGTGGTAACCCAACCATGATGACTGGAGATCCCAAGAACTTGGTTCAAAGGGACAACTAAGCTATGAGAGTTCATGAGAAACACTCAACTATATCTATTCCCTAGAGAGCAATAGAGTGTTGGAGAACTTGCCTAGTGGTAAAGGCTAAGTCTATGACTTTTAATGGTTCTTAAGGATCTCAAAGAGATGGAGTTCTCAAGAGACCAAGTATGGCAAGGTACTTGACTAAGAATCACCTATGTAAGTGCGAAGTGTGGTCGCTTCATAAAACACACTTATGAATCCAAAGTGGTGTCCAAGACCGCAATGGACACAAAACGTGAGAACGGATGAGGTTGAGGTGTTTAAGCGTTAACACCATTGTCTCGGTGCACGCCGTGGGGATTAGTTCAAAGCATCGCGCTACTAAGCCGCATGTGTATCCGATGGTGTCGACTATGGAGGGTTCAAAGCCAACAACTACCTATCCTTATGCTTATATACCTCTCGAGGGTTGAGCTTGTGTCTGCATGCATATGCATTTGGCTATTTCCACTCATGTGGGGATTGTAAAAATCATGGATTAAATATGCCGGTCAATGGATTTTGACCAAATAATAAATGTGACGAGACATTTAATTTTGTGAAATTAAATGACATAGCGTCGATCTACATTTTACGTAGATAAATGTAGTATATTCACTTTCTCAAATCCGATTTCCGGTGAGTGAGAAATAGTGGATTAAAGTTGGGCATAATTAGCTTTTAATTAAAGCTTGGAGTTGGAGCTTAGGGAATAATTAACTAGTGTTAATTATCCCACATTGGAGGATTAACACATCTTTTAATGTGCTTAAATTAAGTGACTTTATGTTACTTAATAATTATAGTGGACCAAGATGGGTGAAAGAGCCCACACGCGCGCACACGCGCGCGCCGCCGCCGCCCGCCCGCCCGAGCCCGAGCCCGTGCACGTGCTCGTGCTCGTGCTCGCGCTCGCGCGGCTGGCCGCGGGCCTCGGGCCCGGGCCGATCCCGATCTCGATCTCGATCTTGATCTGGACTTGGATCTTGGCAATTGGTCTTGGGTGGTCTTTGGGCTTGGTGCTTGGCCCAACTAATTTTTTTAGACCACCGCCGAGTCAGCAGTCCAAGTGGCTTGACACGTCGTCAGCGAGGCACAGTCACGGCTGCCACATAAAGAAATCCACACGCGAAAGGCACACTCCTGCCACACGCTCGTAACCGCCGGCGGTTACGAATCTGCCATGATGAGCCTTCATGGCTTGGTTGACCCTGCATGGTGGCTTGGCCTATAAATAGGCTAGCCATTCCACTGCATTCTACCACAAATTCACAAGCATAAGCTCTCTCCCTCTCTCTGCATAGTTTTTCTGTCGAAGCTCTGCCCTCTCCTCCATCCAGTTCGCCGGAGCTCTGCTGATTGCGGTGCTGCATCAAAAGAGACGTAGCCGTTTTACCTTTGGGGACGACACGCCAAACCGAGAGCACTACCGGGCGTATCTCGTCTTGCGGGAAGAGGCCTCCTCGACTCGGCTATCATACTGGTTTAGTTGTTTCGATTTTCTATTGTAATTTCTTTAGTTCAGTTCTCCTTTTCTTTCTTTTGGGTTGTATTACGCCCTACTGTTATCTCTTGTAATCCCAGAAACCAACATAAATTGGATTTCCAATTAAGAATAAATAGAAAGAGAGAAGAGATTGTTGGTAAAAAATTCAAGAGAGTATGGTGAAGCAATACCGACCCAGGAACATAGGCAGCAATGGAAGTGGGAGTCAGAAGGTATGCTCGATCGCTAGGGTTGGAAATTGGAGACGACGGGAAATGGGATTTAATCCCCAATTTTTTTTACTTTGGTTTCGGGCCACTTTCTTTTTAGTTAGTAGTTAGGTCAACCTAGGATAAAAGGATGGAGAAATAATTTAATGTTGTGGACTGTAATTTGAATTAAAGAATTTCTTGTGATTGGAATTAATTCGCATAGTTTGTGAAGGTGAGCGGGCCGACCGATGTCACCCGCGTTGCCTCGGACGAGGCAAGGAATTGAAAAGAGGGATAGAAGAGGCAATTAAAAAAACAAGAGACCAGAATACGGATTATTAGCGGAAAAACTAACGGCTAGAGTAAATGCAAAATGCATCTACTAGTCTTGGGATAAACACTACGCCGCTCCACAATAAATTAGTAATTTGTTTTTTTATTTCTATTTTTTCTTAATTATGAATAAGCACAAATCATTTTCTTTGTATTGAGTATTAGTATATGATTTTATCCTCAAAAATCATTTTAAATTCCAATTTTTCTATTTTATAATACCTCTTTTTCAAGTAACACATAATTTTTTAAATATAAGAATCATTATCTCCTCATTATATTTGTGTTACTTTATTCTTCTCCACTCAATTCACAAATCTATATTTTATAGAACTATATGTCAGAATACAAATTCTTTTACTTCAGTTAGTGAACTATATTTTTCTTAGTAAAGTAATTATATTTTTTTTTAATTATTTACGATTGTGTCATTATTTGAAAATCCTAAGACCCGTGCACAAGCACATGGGATAATACTAGCTATATAAAATCCAAAAGTATGCACATCCGTCCTCTAATATGTGTCCACTTTCACCAGCACAGGTTTTACGATATGTAATACTAGAAAGTAAGTTGAAAAAGTTAGTGGAATGTGGATCCTGATTTTATGAGTAATAAATTTGAAAACATATACATTAGTATTATACAAATCTGACCAAATATAATATCTACACGTTTAACATCAAAATTCGCCCACCCACCCTGATCTTTGTTACGAGCCGGTAAACAAAAATATAGAATTTAAGAATCACAACCAAAAAGTAAAAATTAACTTAAATAACACAGTGGCGTGAAGTCGGAATTTTAATGTTTGGGGTAGACAACTTACTATTTCTGGCTGTGAAGTATTTTTGGTGTCGTTGTTGCCAAACACTGATGCAACCAAAACTCTGTTTAGAAAGGAAACATGTTAAAGGGAAGAGTATGCATTCCTACTCTGCCGCCAAGGAAAGAGTACCCATACCTATGTATTCCTACTCTTCCTATTCTACGGCAATGAAAGAATACCCGTGCCCTTATCAGTGTCTACCAAAAAGAAGACAGAGAAGCCCCATAACCAAAAACTACAGCAAAAGATTTACAAATGTGACATTTGTAAACGGTTCGACACCCATAAAACTCTAACAACATTGAGCCATGAAGCACCCAGTAGAAAGAAAAGAAGTGAAAACTTTGTACAACACAACTTCCTACGGTCCCACGTAGAACAACGACAATGTTTGCCCTAACGACTGACAAACATATATGCTTGAAAAAATGTTAAGATAGATCTACAACGAGAAGTGAGATCTCTAGTAGCCATAGAAAGGCTGAGGAGGAGGCTGGATAATTTAAGTTATAGATTACTAGCTATGTATTTTGTAGAGCAAAACTTACAAAGCTTGGTGTATTTGTAGACTTAAGGCTTTGTGTAACTAATAGTTTAAAAAAAGAAAAAAGGACAACTAAAAAGATGAATATGTATTTTAAATGATAAATAAATAGATTAAAAATATATTTTACTTCATGCGTCCCCTAATAAGAGTCATATTTGGTTACGACACGAGTTTAATAAATATAAAGAAAAAATGAGTTGAATAAGTTAGTGGAATATGAGTCTAACTTATGAATATTAATTTTGTAATAAAATGTGAGTAGAATAACTTGGTGGAATGTGGGCCCTATTTACCATTTATGGTAAAAGTGAAATGTGATTCTTAATGGGGGACATACGGAAATGGAAAAATAAGACTCTTAATGTGGGACGAAGGGAGTAAAAAATGGTATATTGGATAAATTAAAAATGGGCGCCCTAAAGTCACAAACTATTCCCATTTTTCGGTTTTTCCCACGAACTAAAAAAATGGCTTATATTGTCATGAAACTTTATCGAGTGCTAGAATTTCCCATTTGACCCAACCTTGGAGTTTTTCGGTTGAATCTTACATACGTGGCAAGCCTGTCTGACGTGTAGAATGCCGGAAATTCATTAACCCTAAAAGTCACAAACTTTTCCCATTTTTCGATTTTTACCATGAACTTTTCCCATTCGCTCGTTGCAATTTCTTCTCCCTCCCGTGGCTATTTCCGCTGTAACCAATATCGATTGAATGGACAATTTTTCGATTAGTTCGAATTCAGTCAATTTTCTAGTTTGAATGTGTGGTTTCGATTTCAATTTTATTTTTTTAGAATAATCACTTCAGTGGTAATCTCACGAAGATGCAACTCCAAAATCTTGACCATTTAATGTATCTTTCAACAAAAGTTAAACGATTCATTTTGAAAGGCCTTGTGGGGAAATTGAAGGATTAATTTCTCGGCACTTCTCATTGTGGGAAGCCTTTAACAGTGTGAGTCCCGAAACTCTGGCTATTGCCGCCGGTGGAGCTACGAGTGCAGCGACAGAGGACTATACAGAGTGCGTATCAGCTCACTTCAGAATAAAGTAAAAGTCAAGATCCCTATCAGCCTCGGCAGCGGAGATTAGACCATCATCAACTTTGGGGCAGTTTTTTAATCGAGGAGACGGATGTGGGGGTAGCGGCGAAGGGCGGGCGGTATGGAACAATTTAAGAGTTTTTAAGGGCGGCGCAGAGGAAAGTCATATGAGTTTTGTACTATTTTTAATATTTTATTT
>NW_024598923.1:0-42893 GCF_004379255.2 Salvia splendens | reverse complement strand
TGTCGTGTCAAATTGCCAGCACTAGTATTGTGATTGTGCTCTCTTTCACTACTTAAGTTGTTATTTGCTTACATCCATACACTACTCCATAATCCATATTCTATATTACTTTCACTTTGCAATATGTTTTCTTCTCGTGGTGGTGATCGGGCAAGGAATTTCCCAAGACTAAACTACTCGTTCTCAAAGATCCCGACGACCTAGTCGTCGAGAAGTTTTGGATGAGGTTTCCCGATGGGAGGCTGAACGTTTGCAAGTAAGTTATTTTTTATTTTTAGTATTCCACAATTTCATAATATTAAGTTTTTTTTGTTTTTTTTTGTTTATGTTCCTAATTCATACCTTATAATATTTATAGACCGAAGAAGATCATAGGACTGCCATGTTACTCACTCAAATGCATCAAGATGTAGGGGGCAGTCACCAACAAGACGATGATGACGAGTACGACGTGTCTATATCGTCGGACTCGGACAACAACAATGATGATGTATCTCGTTCTCCGTATTCCGTCTAGCACTGGCGGAAATGAGGACATGCCTCTTCCTCCCTTTCCACCCACTAAAAAAACATTGAAATGTGATATTTTTGTGAAACATTACAGAAAGATCCCGGTGGTAATTCCTAATCCTAATGATCCTCTCTCTCAAGAAGTGACATCGGCGTTTCATGCATACTGTAACTATTGTACAAAAGTCTACAAATTTGGGAGTGGTGGGGGATATGGAACCCTCCGTCGTCATTTGACGACAAAGCATCTGGTAGGATGTGGCACTACCGCTACCCAACCAACTAAACTTCCAGCCCGGTGGCTCAGGTTCGTCTCAATTAGGTGCGCCTCTTTTTAAATATGATCCTAAAAATGTTAACGATACTATGACTAGATGGGCTGCAATGAAGCATTTTCCTTTTAATGTTTATGATAACAAAGGATATGAGGTTACTATACAAAGTGCTTTTAACGTAGCGGTAAAAAAAATAAGTCGAATGACCGTTCAATGATCTACCGTTCGACAATGTTTGGAGAAAAAAGTTGAGTTAGCACGTTATCTACTTAACTTGAGACACAAAGTGAAACATTTGCTCACATGTATGGACTGATTGTTTTAACAGACATTCATACATGGGCATTACGATTCATTTTATGGACAATAGTTGGTCTTTAACAAGCGTTTGATTGATTTTAGAGAATTTCCACACACAACACACTGCACCATAAATTGCTTTTTTAATTATTCAAGTTTTGAATGAAATTTCAATCATGCAACAAAATATTTTCTGTTGCTTTGATAATGCAACTGCTAACACTGCAAGTATAGTGACTTGATTGCAGCTTGTGGTCCGGTTATTAACGGTAAGTATTTTCATCAAAGATGCATAGTTATATTTTGAATTTATGTGTACAAGATGCGCTTGATTATGGCAAAAACATGTTAGTCCTATTAGAACTTCAGTTAGAGTGATCCATCAAAAGCCGCCATTGGCAAAGCTTGGAAGAAGTATTGCCATCAAAAGAAGGTAAGATATACAATTTTATCATGGATGTGTCTCATAGATGGAATTCGACATATGATTGTCTGAATTCTACTTGGGGCATAGAGATGAGTTGTGTGATTTTTTTAGAACTTATCTCGTTCGTGATTTATATCTATCGCATAGTTGTTGGGAACAAAACATGAGTTTATTTAAATTGTTCAAATGTTTCAAAAATGCGAATGTTGAATTATCGGGTGTTTATTATTGCACTGCTATTCGTGTTTTAGAGCATTTCAGGTATATATCACTTGCTTTTAAAACATCGATGAAAAATGCGACTTCGAATCCTGAATTGATGTGTGTTTTATATTATATGATTGACAAATGGCTTAAGTATTTTAGTGTGATTCCAACGGTGTTTTTGATTGCAAAGGTCTTGGATCCGAAATGGAAATTAGTCGGTACAACCAGGATTTTAGACTTTTATTATAACAATTTGAGTTATATTGATCTTGGTCCACTTCAAGCATTGCAATCGGATACCAACGACGAAGCATTTCAAATAACCTCTCGAACCAAACAATTGTCCAACAAACCTTCGAGTATAACTTGCGTGCTCTCTACACCGAATATGAAACCAAGTATAACAGTACCCACCAAGTCAGAAGACCCCCCTCCAACAACATAGTTTCACATTTCAAAATGTTTATGATGATCCCGACGCGCAAATCCCAATTAGCCGACCTATACGCCTACAGCACCGGCGGAGGCCGGCCTCAAGTATGATGAGTGAGTTGGATTTATATTACGATTAACTCTTTTCCTTTAGTGATGAAGGTCCTACTCCCGCCCAAATCGACGTCCTCGATTGGTGGGGAACACACGAGAAAGATTTCCCCATACTTGCGTCAATGGCCAAGGAGATTTTTTCGGTTCTGGCTTCCATTGTCGCCATCGAGTCCGCTTTCAGTTTTGGATCACGTGTGTTGGATGAATCAAGAAGTAACCTCTCCGCGGAAAATATGGAAGCCGTGATGTTACTTGATGATGGGCCAAAACTGACATCAGAGATCAAGAACCTGATTGGGATAATCGTCAGGAGGCATCACAAGAAGAATTCACCGGGGATGAAGCGTAGGCCAACCGTCAACCGCCGGCCAAGCCAAATAGGTAAGTAAGGTAAGAGAACTACGTGAGCTTTATTCCCCAATGTAAATGAGCATTGAGGATACGTAGGCACCTCAACATTTTAAATTAAGTTGAGCTCAAGTCATTTTTCCTTTATTTCTTTTTTTTCATTTGTTTATACTTTAAAAATATGCAAATACAATTAATATATATATTTGTATATACTCTATTTGGTGAAGGAGATTTCTCTATACTACTAAATCTAGAAAACTTTCAACAATCTACTATAAATTGTTGATTGTTAGACTAAACTCAACATTGAAGGTTGAATTGCTAAAGTGTCCTCAATTCTTTTTTGTAATTTGTAGACTAGTAGTCTCGTTGTATTTTATTTTTTTATTTAGAATTCAAGACTTCAAGATTTTTGTGATTTGTAATTTTTTGTAACTTGTAGTCTCTTAATAAAATTGCAATTTTCATCGTGATTTTTTTAAATTTTATTTACGCACATTTCACATATAAATAAAGAAAAAAATGCAAAAAAATAAAAATAAATTAAAATTACGAACCGGAACCGGCGGTTTTGAACCGGAACTGGAACCGCCGGAAACCTTGGCGGGCCGGTCCAGGTTCATGCAAATCTTGAACCGTGAACCGTTCGGTTCGAACCGGAACCGGCGGTTTTTGAACCGTGTGCATGCCTAGACTTAGGAGCACTGGTGCATTAGCAGTAGAGTAAAAAACTCTTACACTTCTTCTTCAATAAAATCAGAGAAACACTTGCCTTTCAGCATCCAAGGCCACTCAAAATGTTGCTCAGTTTGTTAATTACTCGTGGAGTTCGTGCATATGTTCGGATAGAAAAATGGCATGGTACCCCAAACCTTTCCACTGTGCTATCAGCTGAAAATGCCCCCTCCCCTGTAATCATTGTTACTTATCTCTAGGATCACTGTATTCGGGGTAGCATATACTATATGAGTGAGACCAGCTCCATGAGCACCAACAATAACCGAAGCATCTTGGATGGCTCGAACCTGCTCTTTCATGGGCATGTGCGCAAACAGTCCATTCACAACATTTAATCTACACTTGGAATGATTTGATGCCCAGATATTTATGGAATCAAACACTTCTTGTTCATTGCTGAGCCTTGATTCTACCTTGCCAGCATGACGAGGATGGGCCATATAATCTTCACGTCGCACAAAGAGGATATTGTGGCCAGAGTTTGGCTTAGGGATATGGTGTCTATCCACTGGAAAACCAAGAGCAGCTATTATCATCTCACCAAACTCTGACAACCGAGCAGTCTTGTTATCATTAGGAATTTTCAACAGATCATGTGCAGAAGCTCCATAACAGTCTATAGTCTGTGTGATTCCCTTAAAAAGAGCAGTTTCATACCCTAATGGGGCAAGAATGGCATGTCGAAAACAAACTGGACCAGTGAAATTCTTGGCATATGTAAGGCTTGAAAATAATGCCGCCCATGTTTCTTGTAAGGGAGCCTGATAATGTCATAAAATGGTAACTACTTACCGAAAAAGAACATGAAAAAGAACTAACATAAAGGTAGAAGAACCCATATAAGAGCCATATTAATCGGTTACTCAGAGTTGATAGACTAATAATAAAGAACCTAAACCACCCAAATCACATTTTTTGTATCACACACATGATCCACGATAATGAAATTGTTGTATGAACACATGATATACATGACCTACTTTTAACCACAATGACACCATGGAAGTGCTTCCCTGTGCTACTGATCCTCTGTGATTTTTCTTGTCATTTTTACTTCATTAGCAAGTTCAACACGTGCAATGATCAAACCATTCTACACTACATTCGACCCAACTTGCTCCCCCAACTTCCATGATCAAAAGACCATCCATTCAAGAGGCATAGGTGATCACCGGACCTTAATTATCTTTGAACTACTACAGCTCATACTTCACATGATTGGTTTTCACTAGTTCTTTAGCATGTCTTTTGTATAACGGTAGACAGGATTGTTTTTCCTTGTCTTTTGTATAACGGTAGACAGGATTGTTTTTCCTTACATTAATAAGATCATCAAGTATCATAAGTGATATGCCAGATTAACTAGATTACTAGAATTTAGGATTCACAATGTAAATTTCCAACATACAAATTACAGAGAAATCGACCTGGTTATGACTCAGAGTGCAGCCATTTGGTAATGTTCTACGAGTGGGTAAAAAGCTAAATCAACTCAAGGCAGCATACCTCACAGTGACCATCTACAAACACCAAATGGGGTCGATTAGGCAAGCCAGTGACCCTGGAGGCTACATAAGCACTGTACCACTCAGTAACAGTGTGAAACAAGTTTGCATATTCAAATCGAGTAACTAAAATTGCTGGCTCTTCAATCCACTGCAAAAATAAGAAGAAAACATCATACAAATGTTTAAATTTCCATGAATACACTTCAGACAAAAAGAAAATACTATAGAAACCACATCATGCAGTTACAACTGGAAGCAGTATAACCAGCAACTTCAATTTTAGCTAAACACCAACACTGTTATATATACAGAGATCAACCAGAAATTCACTTCATACATACTTACGTAGCAATGAATATTTACTATACTATGTAGTTGTAACATTTGCAGGAAGGATATCTATGGTCAGCAATAGGGAATCCTTCAGTTATTCAACACCCAAGTGTTCTCAATTGACAATAGTCAATATTGTAATGGAATCTCATTGCCAATCAATCATAATTAAGAAACTAAACAATCCAAAATCTCACATGTAAATAAATAAGATTGAGAAATCAAAAAAATGAAGAGTTTCTACAGTTCCAAGACCAACCTTAGAGCAAACAAATTCATCGGCATCGACAAAGCGGGTCGAACGGATCAACTCACGCACAGTATGTCTAAGAATTTCACCTTTCTCAAAGAATTTATCCAAAAACTCCTCATCCACCATCTGTTTCCCAATTTTGGATCTGTCCGCCACCTCAATCTGAAACGCCCCATCTTGAAAATTAGGCAACTCCTCGCTTTCGTTTCTCCCAATCACGCTCTCCAATTTCTCACCCCCATGAGACATGTCGATTTTGTCAGGGATCATCCGAATTCTCCCCCCTTCGCATACGGAGGTCTTCAAGGCGTCGCTGTAGTAACATCGGAACCACCCTCCTCCGCCGAGAAGGACTTGTTCTCCTTCCTTAGTGAATCCGTTTCCGAAAAAGGCTTCGCAAGAGTTGAATTTGGTGTGGGGATTGTGGGACCAGGGGAGGTAGGAAGGTAAAATCGGCCAGGGTTTTAAGGAGAGGGAGAGGTGGGACTGCGAATAGGGCAATGCGGTGGGGGTGTTGAAGGGTGAGCGGTGGTCGGGGTGGAAGGAGAAGAAGAGGTAGAGAGAGATGGAGTTGAATGCGAAAAGAGCCACCACTATTTTCTTCACTCTTGCTCTGCATGTTTTCATCCTCGCCTCCTCCTCTCCTCAGACCGTTAAATTTAACTTAGCTGAGGGATCTAGCAAATCATAGGTTGACACGTCGGATACACTACCAATCACCTTTTTGCCACGTGAAGCCTCGCTTACTAGTATATATTATGAGTACTACCATAGTGTTCATTAAGTCATCATTTATTAGTGGATTTATAAGATACTATAAATTTCAATGTATTGTTTTAATAGTAAAATTTCCAAAGTAATTTTTCTTTTATCACGCAGAAAGGAGCACTAGTTTGTACTTCCTCCGTTCCATAGTAGTGGAGACGTTTTTTTCGGAATGCAATTTAAAAAAAAGTTGAGAGATAAAGAGAAAATAAGGTAAGAAAATGTAAGTGAGAAAAATGTGTTGACTTTTACTAAAATGTGAGATGACTTCATTGTTATGAAACGTACCAAAACAACAAAATGATTTTATTATTATGAAACGGAGGAAGTAGTAAATTATACTGGTAGTATTTGTTCATGTCGTGATTTGCACTAGTGGGCTAATAAAAAGCGGTGTAGCCCGATAGAGCAAAGAACAGCGACTCTGGTATAAATATTTTTATTTTGAAAAAATAATATCTCGATAAAAAAAATGAAAATACCTACAAGAAGGCAATCCCTCAAGCTCAAAATATTTGTAAGTCATAAAAACAACCAAGAATATATAAACATCACAAAATGGCGGGTAACATAAATAGCTATCAACATCAGCATAACACAAGAGCTGCAAGACAAACAGAAATGCCACTGAGGATGGCGCTTCCCACCAGCGTAGGCTGCCCGTGTGAAACAGGGCCCGGTGCGGTCGTGCCACTGTCATTAGTCGGTGCCCTGACTGGGGGCAGAGGAGGCTCGATCACACTCTCATCCGTAAGAGTGGGATTCGGAGCCTCTGCTGGAGGCAGACTTTGCTTGTCCATAATTGTAAGAAGGCCGCCAGGCGGGGCTGTTAACATGTATGGCGGGACATCTTCATACCCTAAACACCGATTTCCTGTATGCCAATAAGAAAAGATGGGACAGTTAGATGAGTAAGCAAGTACAACGGAAACCTCTACACGTTTAGAAACAGACTCACTTTTGTATTTTGCAGCAGTTGCAGGGAAGTCGGTTATGACACCGTTGATAAAATAGCCATTGACGTGAGAGTTAATCTCCGTATATGGATCAGAGAAGAAATCCCAAGGCTGAGACACGTACTCATTTTGGAAAAGATGCACATAAACTGAAAGATTGAAGGATTGAAGTTTTTGAACTATGGTTGTGGGATGGGTGGTGAAGAGCTTGTCAGTGGGATACACAGATTCTTTAGAGAGGACCACAGAGCTAGCGAATTTCTTTATCTCTGAAATGGTCGAGTTCAATATATCACCGACATCCTCGTCAACCAGGTAAACAAGCTCATAGTTACTGCTGCTCTTAAACTTTGACAGTACGGCACTGTCACTGGATCTTATCATAACCTTCTTATTGATCCCGGCTTTGCTTAGCGTATCCAAAACCACGTCGGTCACACCTAAACCTTGGTTTGCAGCCAGATACGCAGCGTTCTGCATGACAACAAATACGATACCATGTTCATCATACACCTTTAACGAAAACAACCACTTTCTGGAACATAATAGAGTAGTTTATGAAGTCTTTGCTAGTTGCTACTAAACAAATATGTGGAATGATAATTTCCAAAAACATTTGGTGATCAAGATCAATCAAATCAGAAGCATGCTGCATGAAATTTATGTGTGCGTGATGTTAATTTAAGCATATACACATGTATGAATGTAAATATATTTGGAATAGTGAGAAATGAAGACTATGATTTTAACTCACCTCAATGCTGATTATGACACCACTGACTGCAGATGTATTTGCAACCGTCAAAAAGTCAGATAACTGCATGAAGTTCCCAGCATTTTTGAATTTTGGATTCCGGAACAACTGATATTTCGTATATGGGTTGTAAATAGCAGCTGTATTCAAACAAAAATAACATGCTTATTAGTAAATACAGATAGTCTTCAACAGTCAAATAAGCAATATGCAAGAACATTATGGATGCTAAATGAAGACTGTACAGCAAAATAATCAAGTTCGCAAAGCTGAATGACCTGATATTGATATCTTCACTCTTTAGGGGAAAATTTTGGTTTCACAAAAATGATGGGTATTGATTATGTAAAAGGGGATGATGGATTTTCGTGTCCTTTTTCATAGTCTTGGCTATATTATTAGGTGTGGAGTAAGAATAAATTTTAGTATAACACTTACGTTGTAAGGTCTTAATTTCGCTCCATGTGAGATTATAGGCGAAAATTCCTTTTTCTATGCCAAGTTCTGGATTATCTGTTGCCCTGTTGATGAAGTCGGATTGAGAAACAGTTGTTCTATCCCTGAGGTTAATGGATCCCAAGCAAAAAGGTATTCCGTCATTGGTTATTTGAACAGGGCAATCAAGTATATCTGCACCATCTGATACAGCCTTTTCATATGCCTTATCAGTACAACCAGGATAGTCTCCACTTGCTCCCTCGTTAGAGATAACCAAAACATTTGCTGCATTAACAGGAGAAATATGGATGCGTTAGCATCTAAGCTCTTGAACTTGGCAACATTATACTCCAGAGGTGTATGTAATGCAAGTGAAACTAGAAAGAAAATTCATGGTAAGAATTCTTCGTACCTTTGACAGAATCGTTTTTGCTCATGTGGGCATAGCAATCTGCAACAGATTAACAGATTAATCATCATCACGTAAGCATCCATAGGAAACTGTTAATGCTCTCTTGCAAAAGTAAAAAGGTGAATCGAAAAGTGACAAGTTTGTAGCAGGATCTTTAACAGGCTATTCCAATGCCAATTTTCATGGAAAATATAAGTAATAAAGATCTTACTCACCGATAGTTGCTGATGCAGTCATTGGGAAGTCAGAGAGCACACCATCGACAGAAAATTTTCCATTGTCAATGAAGGACAGATACTCAGCCACAGGATCATAGCTGTAATTATATGGTAATGTAGCATCGTTTACAAAATTATATCCAAAAACTTCTAGACCTGCTGCATGAGCATCATTAACAAGCGATTTGGCTTGCTGTAAATATAAGCTGCTGTCCACTGGTATTATGTAGGTTTTCGGAACAAGAATCCCAGCAGCAAATGTTTTAACTAATGTAAGATTAGTCAGAAGTGAACCATAAGTTTGGTTTGTTGTGGGCTCCACTTGATCAGGGCCCAGAAATTGGAAGACAAGCTTAGTTGTTCTAAACCTTGATGCAATATTCCTTAAGAAGCCAATCTCTGGTGATGAAATATAACTAATAGCGAAGCGTCTGGATGCAGAAACAACGAAGTTCCGCATACTCTGGTTATGTTGGGTGAAGAATGCATCATGCTGCATATGGAGAAAAAAAAAGGCTGGTCAGGGAAAATCAAGTAATAGCTTACAGAGATTCAACATGATCAACAGGAGTTTGTTCGTACCGGTACGCTTAACCACAATCCAGGTGGTTTTATGTTTGTGACCACCTCATCAACAGTGAGAATTAGATTCTGAGAACTATCATAATTGGGAGACCGAGAAAATATCCTCTGTATAACTGTTTCAAGAACAAAAGACAGTCAGTGAGGTTGCAGCAACTACTGATTCTAACTTCCAGAACAAGAACTATGGAGGCATAACTAAAATATGGAATGATAGCACACTAACATTGAGAGATCATTTGTAAGTGATGCATAGAAAGTGGAGTATATGTGATGAGAACCAAAATCTTTATAAGTCAAGGATAAAGCAAAACCGTTTTAGGCTTCCAATTAAAGAGGATCCAACTTACTATTCACGGGTTCTAGATCCTTAAGGGTGAAATCCACAGAAAACCATCCTTGAGTCGAGACACCGTTGACAAGATAGGTCTTGCGCCCCTTTGGATACACTACATCAATGTTGGAAGCATTATCTAGCTTGATATCTGGAAAGCAAATTCCTACCCCATCCTTTGTAAGCTGAAGATCACACCACACGAGCGTATCTGGCAAGCCAGTCTGCACTGCAAAACCGTAGGCGTTCAAACTCGAGTCGGGTAATATCCCTGAAAATCCACCCCTTGCTATCACCAAAGGCTGGTTTCCTGCAAATCAGATAACTGAAAGTAAGTCCTTGACCATACTGAGCATTTTTTGTAATACCAAGACAGAAAACATAAGCATGTCTTTATGATTTACTAAAAACTATAGAAGACAGACATCCGCTTAACACCAAAAGGATCATAACTCTCTACTATAGAAATACGAGATCTTTCCTCTATTGGCAAAAATTTACTACTTCATCTTTTAGCTGCAGTTCGGAGGCATAAAACATCTTATTTCTTAGTTTAACCATTCACATTCAAATTTGAATCAATCAACAAATCAAAGCAAAAATTAAGAGCAATTAGCAATTCTAAAACAAGGACTGAAATGCACATATATAATCAACTATAAATACAAACATGCATAAGCCAATTAACAGTTAACCAAGATTTTCACATTTCCATACAAGAAATGAAACTCATAAAAAGAGAAATTGAGAAGAAAGGAGCAAAGGTAAAGCTAAGCAAAGGAAAAGGAGATCTTCGTTACCGCTAAGTGTCTGCCACGGAGAGGAGCGGTTTCCAGATCCCTGAGCAGAAACATATGCGCAAAGCAGGAGAAAACACAAGGGGCTGAGCTTCCACATTGGCGGCGGTAGTTGGTCGCCGGAAAATTGATCGTGTCTCTGCTTTTCACTGACAACTTCCTCGGTAAACGTGAAGCAGAGCAATATTCTCTCTCCTCACTCTGAGCTGGGAGAGACGAAGTAGAAAGAGAGAGTTGTGTTGTCGAAATGATTCTTTATTGTTTCATTGAAGAAGGAAGCACGTTCTGGTATCCTTTTTAATGTTGGAGATGCATTGGTTTTTTTAGACTAAAGGCTAAAATTGGTCCTGAACCTATGCCTATTTTATCATTTTGGTCATAAATTTTATCTTTTGAATTTTTTAGTCCTGGACATTTCAAATCGGATCACAATTGGTCATCCGTCAACAATTCCGTTAATATTTAACGGTCAACGATTTTAATCACAATTTTGACCAACTTAAACAATTTTAATTATTTATTCATCAAAATTATTTTTTTAAATAAAATCATAAATTATTTATTAGAAATAATTAAATAATTTTTAAATAATTAAATTATTTATTCCAACTTAAACAATTTTTAAATAACAAAATTATTTATGATTTTATTTAAAAAAATAATTGTGATGATTAAATAATTAAAAATTATTTAAGTTGGTCAAAATTGTGTTTATCATAAAAAAATCATAAATTATTTATTACAACTTAAGCAATTTTTAAATAATTAAATTATTTATGATTTTATTTAAAAATAATAATTTTGATTATTAAATACTTAAAATTTGTTTAAGTTGGTCAAAGTTGTGTTTATCATAAAAATCATAAATTATTTATTACAACTTAAACAATTTTTAAATAATGAAATTATTTATGATTTTATTTTAAAAATATTTTTGATGATTAAATAATTAAAAATTGTTTAAGTTGGTCAAAATTGTGATTAAAATTGTTGACCGTTAAATATTAACGTAAGGAGGACCAATTGTGATCCGATTTGAAATGTCCAGGACCAAAAAATTCAAAAGATAATGTTTATGACCAAAATGATAAAATGAGCATATGTTCAGGACCAATTTTGGCCTTTACCCTTTTTTTTACTTCATTAATTTATGTTTTATTTAATACAATCTGTAGATGTTGAAAATCGGCAAATTAAATTAAATTAAATTCAATGAGCATCATCTAATTGAATTTTTAAATTAAATAAATGGGTTGTTGTAAACTGAACGCGCTCCACCATTTTCTTTTCTGTTTTCTTTTTATATTTGTCCGACTCCGGCTTCAGTGACGGCTTCTGCGCCGATCTCAACATTTTCACATTTTTTTATGGGTTACTAAATAAAAGTAAAAGAACAAAATGGAATAATTAATTGTAAGTTGGGTGTAACAAAACTCTCTTTATGCTAGACAAAATATGCGTTGTGCTAGTACTACCAAATTGTCTTATTATCTCTAAAAATAGAAATACATTCTTTTATTGGAAATAAATTTCAGGCTTTTAATTTTTCAATTGACTGTAATTGTTGTGGTAAGTATTTGATTTGACTTGGATGGTAGAGGTTAGATTAGATTTTGGATTGGATTTTTGCCTAATCTGAATACCTAATTATCAATAATGCAAAATCTGAATTATGACATAGTTATATTAAAAATATAAAATTTTAAAATCTAATACCACCAAATAGGAGTATCAAATTGCATTAAAACTGTTCAATACAAATACCAAATTGTCAAATACCATTTTTTTGTTCTAAAAATATCTATAAAAAATTAACAAATATCCACAATATAACAATACTACTCTTTAAATCCCCCCTCTAAAACTTTCCAACCTCCCTTAAACAACAATGGAGATTGATTATTTTTTTAAAACATACATTGATAATGTCGAAACTTGTATATAGGAGAGTGCCTTCAGTAAAAATATCTAATGTGTTATAATGCTTTAATCGTTTTTCTTGTTATAATTAGTTGATTTTGAAATATGTAGAATATAGATCCATTATAATTGCTCATTATATTACAAGAAATTAAGATAAAATCGTAAACAAATCATGTTTTAGTTCTAGCCTTTAAAAGAATAATAAGATAAATATACTCCATCCGTTCACGAAAAATAGAGTACATTTGTCATTTTTTGTTGTCCACAAAAAATAATGTACATTTAAAAAGGAAAAGTTTTCAACAACTTATCTCTTACTCTTTTCACCCCCTCTTACTAATAATATGGACCCTACATTCCACTAACACTACTTCTCACTTACTTTTTTCCCTTCTCTCTTAATTTGCCATTTCCACATTAAAACTCGTGTCATTCACAATGTGTCTTATTTTTTATGGACGGATGGAGTATTTACTAGGGTAGACAATTAGACTTTTAAAAATAAATAAACATATAAAATAGTATAATAAACTATTTAAATAAAAAAGTACACAAATTATAGGTAAAATAATAACGAAATCTATCATTAATATTTGAATAAATTATGATAAAAACGTCGTAATTTATCCTCCAATATTTGTAATAATCTCGTCAATACAGATAAAATTCGTTCTGACATGCCATTTGACGCTTCACCCATCACATCACATGCATCCATCTCCCAACTGTTGAGCGCCTGCGCTAAACGTGCGGGTGAGCCGAGAGATGCTACCAAGAACTCTCGATCGTCTTTCACTCACCTAATTTAACCAACTTGGTCACATAATAAATTAGTTAATAAAGATGCCACCAAGAATTCTCGATCGTCTATTGGTCAAATAAAAAAATATTTTTTGTATGATATAATTCAACTTAAAACACTTAACTTAAGTTTGACTACCTTTTAACCACAAAAATCTCTACCTATTCAAAAATGTTAAAATGTTTAGTTGAAGTCATTCATTCGATTTATAGAGCTATCTGCAACCGGTGGTTTATTCCGGACCGTGTGAAAGGGTGCGGTCTGCTACACCAGCCATTGCAAGGGGAGAGGGACATGGGTGCTGTGAGATAAGAGACCAGGCTCGAAAGGGTTGCGACACCGATAGAGATGTGCATTGCGTAGAAGAGAGGGTGGGTGGGGGCACGTATTTAAATTTTTAATCAAATTTCCAAATCTATAAATACAATCACATTTTCAGTTTTTCTATTCAAACTAAAGAATTTTTTTTAAAAAATTTAAATTAATATTTCCTCCGTACCATCAGAATATGCCGTCTTTCCTTTTTAGTCCATCGCACCAGAGTATGCACTTTATAATTTTAAAAAATCTTTTCTCTCTATTGAGTTGTGACTCATTCTTCACCAACAATACTTGTATTACTTTTTCTTTCCATCTCTCTGTTACTTTACCAATTGTGCATTAAAATCCGTGTTCAACCAAAACTGCATACTCTTGTGTAACGGAGGGAATATAATTTTTATGAATTTTATAAAATACTTTTATTATTTGTAGTAACGTTTGCTTTAATTTTACAAAGTGAATGTTTGTTAAATTGAAAAATAAATTTTAAGTTATTGTATAAGTAGAGGTATGAAGAAACGTACAAGAGTTGCGGGCTGAAAAAAAAGAGAGGAAAATGATGGAGTTAGGATTTATAATATGAAACACAGAAACAGAATGGGTTGTGGAGTACTTATGCAATTATGTGAATAATAGGGGGAAATGACTTTTAATTATTGCAACTATGTCAATAGTAGGGGGGGGGGGGGAATCTTTTAATATTTGAACTAAAAAGAAAACGATGCATTTAGTCGTTGCCACTCTCAACTGGATTTGCTCACATTAATAAGATTTTGTAGGGGATAAGTTTCACAATACACATTAACTCACAATGGCCATATTTGAAAAAGGTAATTTAACTTTAACACCATTTTCGAAAGTTGTATAAAGTTTTGCCACAAAACCACATCATTCACACTTTTGCAATCTTAACAATACTACCATAAATATAAAGAATAAAACAACTTTCTCAGTGCTTCTTGAGTATTGCTTAAGAGGAAGGCATGAAGCCACATATAGACAATAAATCTCCTTTATACCATTACAAGAAGTGAACTAGCTTCATTAATTTCGCAGTATAACTTTGTTGCCTTGAATCTGTATATCGTTCAGTGTGAAACCACTTTCTTCCAACTAAACTCCAATAGATAAAATAACAATCACGAAAGAAGCATGTGTAACATAGAGTAATTCTAGATTTATAATTATTCTGGAAAGTAATGAATTAGAATTAGAATTAGAATTAGAATTAGAATTATGAATGTTTAAAATCAAAACTATGAACTCATTTAGTATTAATATATTATATTTTAATTTATTGCATGTTACAATTAATTAAGCTATGAAATACGAGGGAAGCTTATCTCATTGATATGATCATCATTATCACTATCCAATAAATAATCATAACAGAGTCACTTCGCATGCCAAGTGATAACGTTAATAAGATCTCGAAATTCAGCGTCTATATAAGTTGAAACTAAATAACATGTTCATGCAATTGATAGCACACGTATGGTTTGAGCAAATATTCATAATAAGTTAATAATAATAATAATAATAATAATACAATAGTTGATTGCTAAGTATACATGATTTTGACCCGATTTTGATAGAAGATTAAATAAATCTCAACTGGTTTAGTTTTTGGATTTAGGTTAGGGTAATTTTTTTTAAAACTTATAAAATAAATAATTAGTCTATTTATTTGAAAGTGTCCCCTTGAAAAATATTAAGTTGAAAATAAGATTAGAGACATTTGAAATGTAATTTGCACGATGGTAGGTAATTTGGGCACACTAAAAAATTGTACTGTAGTAAAATATTTATTAATGCTACTTAGATAGGTCAGCGGCTTGAGCAGATAGTGAGCCGCCAAAGCCGGCTCATATAGACGACATCTAGCTGGCAACCACAACATGGGTCAGCTCTCTCCAGCCAGTTTCCTACGTGGCGAGATATCATTGGACACCGTATGTGACGCTGAAGCCCAACGCGCAAGCCGCGGGTCCCGCAAAAGTAGGTGATGGACCCGACCCGGTTATCGCAGTTTGGATATTTCGGGTCTTTTTTAATAATTAAATGACGGTGTGACTTAATTAATTATTTAGTGCTTGTTTTTTTCCAAATGGGATGATCGACCACTTCTATTTGGGAAGATTTTATGACTAAATCACACGACAAATCGCATTCATCTGTTAAACTAGTCATATGATGTAGTATGATTTTTGCAATTTATAGTTTTTTATTCATTTAATTATATTGATAATTAGCATATTTGTTATATTTAAGACTAACACAACGGTTATCATGTAGTGATATTTGTTTATTACATGCACCAATATTCTCATTCACTTCACAAAAGGATAATTTTTAATCAAATAATTGAACACTTAAATAAATGCCATTTTTAAAGTTACGGTAGAAATTACAAAATACTTTTTTCGCCCATAAAAATATGCATCTTGATTGGATATGAATTTTAATACATAATTAATAAAAAAAAAAATTGAAGAAAAAATATTTTAAAAATAGTGTTAGTGGAAAATAGATCTACATTATTAGTAGTATTAAATATTTCCAAAATTAGAACGAAACGAACTAAAAAAAAGAAAGATTCATACTTTTTTTTAGAGGGATGGAGTAGTATCAAACGCTTATGAAGAAAGAAAAATGAAAATAAATTAGAATAAAAGAAATTGAAAAGAATAATTGTGCCTGATGTGGATGTAGAGGCGCTCACATTATTATTAGGTAGCTTGGCATAAATTTATTAAAATATATACATGTGAATGTATGGTGTATCCAGCACATTTAATCACTTTGACATTATAGTAATTAGAAATGATTTCAGCAATTAACAGCGGCGTCAATATTTTTCATTAGAGATTGTCATTTGTCAGCAGGCACCAATAATACTCCATTTATTTATAGATAGATAATACTACCATTTCACCGAAAAAAATGTTAATGAAAATGCAATACTACTACTACTACTACTATATTACTCCATTTTGTAATAAATGTCACTATTTTCTTTTTAATTTGTCACTATAACAAATGTCACTGTTTTCTTTTATTTTTTGTGAAAAACTTATCTTTCTATATAACACAAAACAGTCTTCTAGATTTTCGTATCAGGTTGAGTATGTCATTAACGAAGGAAGCACTTAATTTATGTTTATGTAGCAACTCCTCTAGTAAAAAATAAATGGCATTACTTCCCAGTCAAAAGTATAAGTCCAAAAATGTGAAGAGTATAAATACAAAAACGGCAATGTGCCATGATTTGCGTGCGATTTTGAATGCATGTTTGACATGTGTTCAGACTGCATACGAACACTGACATCATACCCAATTGGTCAATCTTTTGCATGTTGTCAGTCACCAAATCGGAACTCATAATATATGATTAATAAGAGCAGTTTATTTTACAAAATCTGTTTCTTTTTTCATATTAATAAAAATATATTATTTTCTTTCTTTATTTAAAATTAAAAATAGTATTTCTTAAAATCTCATGTCATTCCTCGAATCTATTATGTGGTCATTCCTCGAATCTATTATGTGACGAATGTAGTAATATTTCCTATACAAAAATTTCACTTGCAGTAGTACTCCATTTCTTTCATACTACTACATGAAAATCAGCATTATTATTTTTATTTTTGAAATTTGTTCATCCATGAACACCGCAACGTTATCCACTTCAGTGTTGCCGTTTTGAAGTTGGAACAAAGACTCAGTCGAGACATAGTTCAGTATCGGGTACTATGTTCACCCAAATGGCGCGCCAGTGTGCTGCATGTCTATCGGGTAAGGTGCTGTAGACAACAGGCCGCGATCCGGAATAGTATCATATTTGCCTTTTTTTCATTAAAAATCATTCTCCAAGGGGAAAACATTTGAGACAGAATTGTACATTTTCTCATTTTAGCTCGAGGTAATTGGGGTTGGACAGGAATTATATACACCTTCCAACTTCTCTCCCTCATCCTATGTGGGACGGGTTTGTAACCCAACAAAAGAGTTAGTTTTACTTCTTCATTAATGTAGAGCTAAAATCTTGTAACTATCATATTTGTCTTCTTTTCATAAAAAATGAAAGATATTTGAAAAAGTATTATATTTTTTTGGAATATATTTTGTACTATTTTTATTTTAAAAATAATTTCTATATACCTTTTTCCTTTGAAATTTGTTACTTTTGGAATGATATTTTTTTTAAAGATAAATAAATGATATATCTTTTTTTATATACATTCACTGCTTTGAAAATCCTCTTACCTCTTTAATAATCATTTTCTTAAATTTAATACCAAAAAAAAACTCATTTATGATGGTATGGATAGAATATTTATTTATTTATAAATGTACAATCTCGTAGACTTGATGTGAAGCGCACTAACACTCTGTTTGAATATTGCACGGCACCAACCAAGGTAGAGATTTTTGAGAACTTTTGTTTGGGAAGATGGTATTTAATTAAGCATATTGATCAACTCCACAACTTCGTTATATTTTGTTTTGTTTAAAGTCAACGAAGGTGGCTAGGTCAATGAATTCATTAAATCATAGAGACGAGGATTCTAGTTCATGTTTATTTTAAGTTACGTAACTTCTAGTCGATTCATAACATAATTTTAGTATGTGGGTAAATGGGCCACTAGCTTAGCCCAATTACATATTTTAGCCCAATTCTCACATAAGAACCTTGTCATACTCTCATATTGGATTATCTAATCGGATATCAGGTACCAGGTATTATCCATTCCAACCACCCTCACCGCTGACCGATGCCTCACATCGAGCTCGATGAGGCGATGATCGTCGCCTTACGTCGAGCCGACGATCGGTGCGTCTCTCTCCATAGTCCCATTTCCAGATTTTTGCCTCTCCTCTTTCAACCTGACACCTCACTATCCATTGACAGGGTCGAACAACAGTCTTTTTCAAGTGACGGTGGTGAATATCGATGACTATGAGTGAGTGATATGAAGACGATGACAAGCCGTGGGTGAGGAAAGGGTAAGAAGTCGGCTTCTGCAGATGGCCCGGATACGTACACCCCATAGGAATCGACGATCATTACATTTGGCACGCATCTACATCGACGTGTCAGAAGACCCCATCCTCAGCAACACCCAAAAGTTAAGGATGCTTTGGAATCGGGTTACTGATCAGTACAACACGACAGGGTGAGAGAAGCACCTCGTCTGTGATTACGACATGCTACAAAAACACTGGTCCCGGGTATAGAAGGACGTGACCCACTTTGCCAGCATCATGGTCACACCCAAAAGATGTGGCCTTACAGCCACAGTATTTATAAAGTTATGCATTTCTTATTAAAAATTACTACCTCCGTCCCACATTAAGTGTCACATTTTACCATTTCGGTCCGTCCCATAATAAGAGTCACATTTCACTTTTACCATAAATGGTACGTAAACCCCCACATTCCACTAACCAATTCTACTCACATTTTTTTATAAAACCAATATATATAAGTAGAACTCATAGTCCACTAATTTATTCCATCCACTTTTTTTTTACATTTCTTAAAATCCGTGCCACACTAAATGCGATACTTAATGTGGGACAATGGTAGTAATTATTATTGTAAATGTATGAGGAGAGCTAAATAGGTTGTAAGAATTGTGGCTTGAAAGTTGAAACAGACAAGGGGAATGATCAAATTGAAACATCAAACAAGCATCCCTCCAAAGTAACCACAACAAAATAATCCCTCCATCTCAAAATATAAAAATCTAAACTCGTATTGTCAGAAGTGTTACATAAATAATATAAACATTAAGAAATGGTTGGAAAAATATTTATAACTATCTACATTAGCACAACACAGAAGCTGCAAGAAGAAGAGCAATAGCACAGAGAGCTGCTTACCGCAAGCGTAGGCTGCCCCCCTTTTGGTGGAACCAGACCTGGCGCAGTCGAACCATCGCCAGCACTTGTGATTGGGAGCCTGGTCGGAGGTAGAGGAGGTCCGACCACACTGTCAGCTGTAAGTACGGGGTTTGGAGCCTCTGCCAGAGGCAAATCTTGCTTTGCCATGATCGCAATAAGATGCCGGGCATCACCGGAGACATGTACAATGGCATGCTTTTATACGCCAAACACCGATTTCCTGTAGACCAACATTTGAGTGGGAAAAATTACTCAAAATAACTATTGGCCAACTTTCTAAAATTTTACTCGCTTGTCCAATTATTCATGACCTATTTCTTTTGGGCACCAACTATTTGGAAGAGTTGAAATATGGTGTAATACTACTTCCGTCATCCCAAGTTACTTGAGTAGTTTCTATTAGAGTGATTTTAAATAATGTTTCCTAGTTGAGAGACAGTAAGCACAATACAGACCTCCACATTTATAAGCATGTATAAGATGACTCACTTTTGTATTTTGCAGCGGTGGCGGGGAAGTCCGTTATGACACCGTTGATTCCGTAATAAGAGACATGCGAGTTAATCTCCACATATGGATCGGAGAAGAAGTCCCATGGGTGAGACACAAACTCATTCCGGAAAAACTGCACGTAGACGGAGAGATTGTAGGCTTGAAGCTTTGGAACGACGATTGTGTCATGAGTGGCAAAGGCATCATCAGTAGGAAAGACAGATTTCTTGGAGACGACCACAGAGCTCGCAAACTTCTTGATCTCTAGAATAGTTGAGTTCAGGATATCACGTACATCCTCATCAACTAGGTAAACGAGCTCGTATTTACTGCTACTCTTAAACTTAGACAGCGCGGCACTGTCACTGGATCTTATCATCACCTTCTTGCCTGTCTGATTATTAAAACCCGCCTTGCTTAGAGTATCTAAAACCACGTCGGTCACACCTAAACCTTGTTTCTCAGCCAAATATGCAGCATTCTGCAAGGCAAGAACAAGAAACATAAACCACCTTATGGAAACACATTACATACATGATGATGGACTAGTTCATCTAGTTGCAAAACGAGGAAAGATTTTATTTGAACCGCCCACTCTTTTTGCGTATATGGACATATGTCATGTATTTGACATAGTGTGACATGAATAATATGACGTAACACACCTCAATGCTGATTATGACGCCACTGACAGATGATGTATTTGCAAATGCCAGAAAATCAGACAACTGCATTAATTTCCCATCATTTTTGGCTTTTGGATTTCGAAACATTGAGAATCTTGAATATGGATTAGAGATAGCAGCTGCAATGATTCAAAAATACGTTAAAGCGAATTCCCTAGATCTTGAACAGTAAATAATCAATATGCAATGGAAATGCTGCTACTCAAGGAAGAAGATGTGAAGGAAATAAAAGGCTTAATCAACTGTTAGGAGAGAGCTGTCATGGTTAAGCGTCAGCTCCACCTTGCGAAAATGTTATGCTATATGCATTCTGTAAGCATCAACTTGAAAGCTCAATGACAATGAGGAAGTGACTTACGTTGCAAGCTCTGAATTTCACTCCATGTAGATTATAGGCAAAAATTCCCTTTTCTATGCTAAGGTCTGGATTATCTGTTGCTCTGCCAATGTAATCTGATTGAGCCACAGTTGTTCTATCCCTGAGGTTGATGGATCCCAAGCAAAAAGGTATTCCATCATTTGTGATTTGAACGGGGCAATCAAGTATATCTACACCATCCGATACAGCTTTCTGATATGCCCTATCAGTACAGCCAGGAAAGTCTCCACTTGCTCCCTCGTTTGAGATAACCAAAACATTTGCTGCATTATGAGATAAAAACAGATTATTTCACTCAAACTTTGAAACATCATACTCGAAACAGGTGAAACTAAAAAGAAAATTTTCCAACTATGTTTGCACATAAATTGTTGCTTACCTTTCACATTGTCATTTTTGCTCATGTGGGCATAGCAATCTGTATCCAAATAGAAGAGTCGTCAGCATGAATATATTTAGCCACATGTCGGGTATGAAATATTGAAATGGGAAAAATAGAATATAAAAGCTTAATGTACATTTTCCTAGGAGTTACTAAAGAGCCTACTTACCTACACTTGCTGATGCAGTAGTCGGAAAGTCAGAGAGCACACCGTCAACAGAAAATTTGGAATTGTCAATGAACGAAAGATACTCGGACACAGGATGCGCCATATGTTTGGTTCGTTGTAGGCTCCACTTCATCAGGAACCAGTAACTGGAACACAAGCTTAGTCGGGCCTCTTCTGAATCTCGATGCAACACTCTTCAAGAATCCGACCTCTGGTGACGAAATATAACTAACAATGGTCTCTTTAGATACAGAAATAATGAAGCTCCGCATACTCTGATTATGCAGGCTAAAGAATGCATCATGCTGCAATATGATAAGAATGACAAAATGGCTCATCAGGAATAACCAAGTAATAATAGCTTCGGAAATTCAACAAGAATGCATTCTTACCGGTACACTTAACCACAATCCAGGTGGTAGTATCTGTGTAACCATGTCTTCAATAGTAAGAATTTGATTTGGAGAACTATCAGAATTGGGAGCCCGGGAATATATCCTTTGTTTCACTGATTCAAATAGAAAACGAGTCAGCAGCCACAGTTTTGAAGGCATAACCAAACTTTAGAATGATCGCACAATGGAATCGGGATATCATATTTTACCAATAAGTGATGCATAGAAAGGGCATATGATGAGAACCAACCAACATCTTTGAAGTCAAAGATTAAGTGGACCCTTTGGTTGCCCCTAAACTTAGGGTCTCCAACTAAGATTGTGTGGTTAAAATATTAAAGTTTCAACATTTTTTTTGGTTTATCCATAAAATTTTTTTTATGGATGACATTGGTAAGTAAGGTATTCAGATGGGCAACTAGAAGGGCAAGATGCAGTTCTAGATGCAAAATCCACATCAAAATCGAAACAGATGGAAAATGTACAGCATTCATTCAGATAAGAGATGATCTAACTCACTATTGACGCGTTCAAGATCCTTAAGGTTTGTTAGAATAATATTCCTTAAAATCAGGAATTGATATGTAATTGATTTAGAGTATATCTTGCCAAGAATAGAAGTGCCTTAATTGTAAATTAGGTTTACCTTGTATAGGATGGAATTAGCCTATAAAGGTGTAACTATGTAAGTACAATTTAGTGAATACAATAGAATGAAATTACCCTATACCGATTTCTACATGGCCTCAGAGCAGGAATAACGATCCTAGGCTCAGAAAATTTTCATCATTGCCAATACCAATTCTCGACTTTCCGACCAGAATCAAGCCCAGAAACCTACCAATACCAATTCCCGACTTTCCGACCAAAAACCAAATCCAGAAACCTGCATCAAAACATGTCAGACATGGAGGAGGAGAAACCCAATCCAGATCAGACAAAGAGTCTACGAAACTGCAAGAGCATCACCGTAGCATTCAAATTGATTGGCAAGAATTACCCCCTATGGTCTCGACTAATGAAAGTCAAGATTGGGGGAAGAGGAGCTTACTCCTACATCAGGAACGAACCACCAGAAGCGGGCAGCAAGGGGTTCGACGAGTGGGAGGAGAACGACCTTGTGGTGTTCTCGTGGATCGTCGACAACATCGAGAACGAAATTGTCGCCGATTTCGCACACCACCTCACGTCGAAGGCTTTGTGGGACAGCCTCGCGGTCACGTTCGAAAACAAGACAGACCGCTACCTCATCTACGACCTAGAAGAAAAGGCAATCAACATCAAACAAGGCAACCTCGACCTAGAAACATACTATCGAAGGATTCATGGGCTATGGATCAATATAGATCGCTGTCAGAAACAACCTATCGACTGCTGTGACAAGGGGATCGATCAATTTCGAACCCATTCAAACTCGAAACGACTAATCAAGTTCTTGACCGGATTGAATCAAGAGTATGACTCGATCCGGCGTGATATCCTCAAGGAAGGCCCAGCCCCATCAGTAGAAGCGGCATATGGGTGGGTGAAGACGGAGGCGGCTCGACGTCGCATCATGCCACCGACGTCGCTCTCACCCACCGGAGAAGCCAACGGTGGAAACACCGATTCATCATTTGGGAGCGAAATTGGCCACGGTCTCGCCGCACAGAGCAACCGCCCGACACACCGCAACAGCCAGCCACCACCGCGCTCCGCAGCCACCAGCCGACCGACGGGAAATCGCCCAGATACTTCGAAATTGTGGTGCTCCCACTGTGGGAAGCAAAAACACACATGGGAGACCTGCTTTAAGCGATTAGGTTACCCAGAATGGTGGGAGGACAGGCAGAAGGCTAGGGCTGCCCAAGCTCAGGCGAAAATGGCTGTCGGGGTGAACAGTGACGGAGCACCGCGACGAATCGAGACCGACAACCATGGGGAAACGACGGGACAAGGATCTGGGAAGCATCAGGCGAGTCCGCCGGCCGGCGGCAACATACGGGGCGCCGGGAATTTCGCAGAGTGGACGGTACCGATTGGCGGCGGCAACCATGGGGAATTTCGCAGTTATAAAAAATCAATTTCATATATGATTTTGGTCGGCCAGCCCTCAAGTTTTCGAAATTTAAAAATAAACCCCACTCTATTCAAATCAGGCCCCCCAATTTTATGGAATTTGAAAACAGGCCCCCAGATACCCAGAATTTATATAACTGCCCAAATTTTGTGCATGTTAATCAATTTGCACCCCTACGAGATATTTCCGCTGCGTTTCATGTTTCTAGTAATACAAGTACAACTGGTTGGATATTTGATTGCGGGGCAACTGACACTATGACACCTTATCGGAGTGATTTTGTTGACTTGCATGATGTTACTAAATCCTATATTAAGACTACGAGTGGGGAATTTATCACCGTTATGGGGGCATGCACTATTGAAATATCACATACTCTCCGGCTCACAAATTGTTTATATGTTCCCACGTTATCCTAGAGATTGATGTCTATTAGTCACGTGACTAAAGAACTAAATTGCACACTTCTAATGCAACCCGACTTTTGCATTTTGCAGGATATTCTGACGAGGAGGATTCTTGGGCGTGGCACTGAGAAGCATGGACTCTACTACGTGGACGAGATAGCTCAAACCGGCAGTGCAATGTTGGCTCATGGATCCACGAAACAGGAAACTTGGCTCTGGCACCGAAGACTAGGACACCCTTCTCCTGGTTACTTTAAATTACTTTATCCGAACCTTTCAATTCCTTCTGATTTTTCTTGTGAAACTTGTGTTTTGGCCAAGAGCCACAGACAGTCATTTAAACCTACAAACACTCGTATGAAATCCATGTTTTCATTAGTGCATTCTGATGTTTGGGGTCCTGCACCAATTGTTGGTGGGAATGGTTTTCGATACTTTGTGATTTTTATTGATGACTGCACTAGAATGACGTGGATATATTTCTTGAAAAACAAATCTGATGTGTTTGATAGATTTAGTTCTTTCTTCAAATTGGTCCGAACACAATTCCAAACCACTATTAAAACCCTTAGGTCAGATAATGGGCGGGAATTTGTTAACAGTGATATGACCCAGTTTTGCAAGGAAAAATGTATAATTCACCAAACCTCTTGTGCTTATACACCTGAACAAAATGGGGTAGCAGAACGGAAAAATAGGACAATCCTAGAAATGACCCGAGCTATGATGACTAAAGTTCCCAAATCCTTTTGGCCAGAAGCAATTGCTACATCTGTCTACCTCATGAACCGTCTTCCTACCAAGATTTTGAACATGAAAACCCCTCTTGATGCACTCTCCAAACAGGCCAAGATAACCGAACACTTGAACCTCCAACCCAAAGTTTTTGGCTGTTCCGTCTACACCCATATCCCTAAACACGAGAGAACCAAATTGTCCCCCTGTGCAACCAAATGTGTCTTTGTAGGGTATGGGGTAAACCAAAAAGGATACAGATGTTTCGATCCCCACACTCGTAAAATTATCACCACTATGAACTGTAACTTCCTTGAAACCGAATTCTTCTATGATACCCACCTTAGTAGTCAGGGGGAGAAGGACCTAGATAATTCCAATACCGAGGACTATCTAAGTTGGGTTGTGCCGTTGCCAAGCTCCTCGATTGGGGGTCCAACAGATCCAGTGACAGTCACTGCCACCGAGCCAGCCTCACCACAAGAGTCATCTCATCCGCCCCCAAGCAATCCCTCTCTGACGGTATCCGAGGTAGTTCCTGAACCTTGTGCTATTGAAAGTCCGGTTATTACTAATCTAGTAGATACAGATCTCCAAGAAGAAGATAACACTGTGGATGGAGACACGGGGAGATATGTACTCCCTCACAGAAGTACAAGGGGAATTCCACCAAATAGATACTCCCATGAGAAGATAGGGAAGAAGAGTCGGTACGGAGTGGCAAACTTTGTTCAGGGCAACCTGACTAAAATGGCTCGAGCTTTTGAAGCTGCACTGTACGAAGAAGAGGAAATACCACAGTCAGCAGAAGAAGCAATGAAGCATAAAAAATGGAGGGAAGCAATGCTTGTTGAAATGAAGGCATTGATGAAAAACAGTACGTGGGTTAAGGAGAAACTTCCCGAGGGAGCTAGAACCGTCGGATGCAGATGGGTGTTCACAATTAAGCGAAAGCCAAATGGAACTGTCGAGAGATATAAGGCACGACTTGTAGCGAATGGATACACCCAGACCTATGGTGTGGATTATGCTGAAACATTCTCACCAGTCGCCAAAATTAATACCGTGAGAGTACTATTCTCCATCGCAGCCAACAAGGACTGGCCTCTTCACCAGTTTGATGTGACAAATGCTTTTCTACACGGGGAGTTGTCGAAACCGGTATACATGGAGCCACCGCCAGGGTGCACAGAAGAGTTTTCTGATGGGGAAGTCTGTCAGCTCAAGAAGACATTATATGGACTAAAACAGTCACCACGAGCTTGGTTTGGGAGATTCACAGAAGTAATGAAGAAGTATGAGTACAGACAGAGTAACTCAGATCATACTCTGTTTCTCAAGAAAAGGAATGGAAAGATCACGTGCTTAATCATATATGTAGACGACATGATCATTACTAGAGATGACGAGGAGGAAATAGTCGAACTAAGGAAGAATTTGTTTCATGAGTTCGAGATGAAAGACCTTGGTCTTCTTAAATACTTCTTAGGAATAGAGGTACTAAGGTCGAAAAAGGGAATCTTTATAAGTCAGAGAAAGTATATACTAGATTTGCTCGCAGAAATAGGAATGATCGACTGCAAGCCAGCAGATACTCCAATGGTGCAAAATCACGGATTACAGATAAGGGAGGGAGCTAACTTGGCCGACAGGGGGGATATCAGAGGTTAGTTGGGAAGCTCATTTATTTATCTCATACTCGACCAGATATTGCGTATGCAGTTGGAGTAGTAAGCCAGTTTATGCACGCACCACATGAGGAACATTGTGAAGCAGTTTTGAGAATTGTTCGGTATCTGAAGGGAACAACGGAGCATGGACTTCTGTTCGGAAAACACGGACATCTGGAGATACATGGTTTCACTGATGCAGATTGGGCAGGAAACCCGAATGATCGGAAGTCAACTGCAGGATATTTTACCTTTGTAGGAGGTAACCTTGTTACATGGAGAAGCAAGAAACAGAAGGTGGTAGCGCTCTCAAGTGCAGAGGCGGAATTCAGAGGAATCAAGAGTGGATTAACTGAGATTCTATGGTTGCGGAGACTCATGACAGAATTGGATCTTCGCTCGGTCCACCCTTGCAAATTGTTCTGTGATAATAAGGCAGCTATAAGTATCTCCGAGAACCCGGTTCAACACGATAGGACGAAACATGTGGAGGTATATCGGCACTTCATAAAGGAGAATCTTGAAGCAAAAGTTGTGGAGATGCCGTATGTGAAATCCAAAGATCAACTGGCCGACATCTTGACAAAGGCGGTGGACTCAAAGTCTTTTCGAGAAGTACTATACAAGCTAAGTATCGGAAACTCCGTTACTTAGCTTGAGGGGGAGTGTTAGAATAATATTCCCTAAAATCAGGAATTGATATGTAATCGATTTAGAGTATATCTTGCCAAGAATAGAAGTGTCTTAATTGTAAATTATGTTTACCTTGTATAGGATGGAATTAGCCTATAAAGGTGTAACTATGTAATACAATTTAATGAATACAATAGAATGAAATTACCCTATACCGATTTCTACAAGGTTGAAATCAACAGAGAACCATCCTGGAGTGGAGACACCGTTGAGAACATAGGTGTTACGTCGCTTTGGATACACAAGATCAATGTCGGAAGCATTTTCGAGCCTGACATCTGGAAAGCAAATCCCAATTCCATCCTTTGTGAGTTGAAGATCACACCACAGAACCAAATCTTGCAACCCAGTCTGCACTGCCACAAAATATGCATTCAAACTAGAGTCCGGAAATATTCCGGATATGTAGGAGTACGTAGTAGAATAATTTATTTCCTTACTAAAATTAAGAAAAAAAGTGTGTAATATACTTATTAAATAAAAATAATAATAAAATAAAAAATAATAATAAAGATAATAAGTAAGATAGGAAAAAATAGAGATAATAAAATAAGAAATGAAAAAATAGAGATTATAAAGTAAGATGAGAAAAATAAGAGTAGGAAAATTACTAAAAAAATTGAAGTGACTTTACTACTATGGAACACCCAAAATAAAAAAAAATACTCTACTACTATGGAACAGATAAAGTCATTTAATATAATTTTCTTAAATTTTGTATACAACAAATACATTTATTATAGAGATTTTAAAAAGTGGAGTACCACTATTTTTTCGACTCAACCTCATGGATTATTCATAACCTTCAAATAATGATACTTTAATTATTTTTTTCCTTGATCTCTTATTTGACCAATTTAATAATAATAATTAAAATAAATATTATCAACTATCAAAATTATTAATAATAAATATATTTATTTAATGAAAATTTGTTACTCCTTATGCTCCATTTTTAATATACCTCAAAATCTAGATATAGATGTTAATACTATATTGATTGTGAATTTATTTAAAAGTAAAAATGAGTAAGATCCATATTTCTATCTTTTGTTAAAAACTTTCAAAGGGACCTAATTAAGAAGATATTATATCGAAATACCTTCTTATAAAAACTTTCACAGATTAAACATTTTCAAAGGGACCTAAATAAGATAAGATAATGAGTTTATTGAAATAAGAAAGATGAAGTATTTTATTTAGGTCCCTTTAAAATTATTTTAAGTTGTAAAAGTTTTTAGTATCATATGCTATCTATACTCCGTATAATTTGGCTCACTTATTTTATTTAGACTAGGAGTAATTGATACTATCATTTCTCTTATCTTGGGCAATACACATCTGACATCTCCCATTTATTTTCTCTCTTCTTTCTTTGAGTAGTATTTTTCTTATTATGATTTTCGGGGTTTATAATACTACATCACTTCTTTAAAAATTATAAACTTTCATAGCACAGATTTTAAAACATAATTAATAAACTAAGAGAGTGATAGAAAGAAAAAGCAATTGGAATAGTAGGAAATGAGTACTACACCTCATTAGAATTTTTTTTTCCTAAATTTGAAAATTCATAATTTTAAGTGATAAATTAACAATGAAAATGTTTATATTTTCAAAGGACGAAATAAAGTACAATTATGCCGATTTATTTCTCTGACTTTCGGGGTTGCTTCAGGTACTAGCTCTTCATACAATGTGATCACAAAAATTTGTTAATACTTCCATCAGTATTTTATTATTGTAAAAATTCTCTTTAATGAACTCTATCTTATTCTTAATATGGAGTTATTTGCAGAAATCTTTCAAATAACAGCTTGAGAGGAAATATTCCTGAATTTCTTGGGTTATCGTCGAACCTCCAAATAGTGTGTGTTTCAAAAGGAAATTATGAAACAAACATGTTGATAGTTTAAGTATAGTAAAAGATTCTAAAACACTAATGAAGCGAGTGAAGAAACAAACAAAGCCTATATAGTTTAACTGAACATGTTCTCTCAAATGAAAACAAGTTTTGACGATGAAACTTGGATATGCATGCATGTAAGTAAAAGAGGGATTAAATGATTTAGAAAGTAGGGAAACTTGAATATACCTCATGAACTTAAACTAGAAAATTGTGATGAATATACCAGTATAATTTAGAAAAAAGCAAGGAAACTATATATCATATACTAAAGGAACATTAATTAGCATATGCCTCAAATAGGTGAAAGTAAAAAATCAATAAACAATTAAAGTGACTTAGAAACTAGTACTATATATGTTCTCATCATTAATTTTGCACATTATAAAGGTGTAAAACTATAATACTAGTTTTACATTTGCATGCATCACGATAACTAATATTCTAATAAAGGAAAGTAAACGATCCCATTAATTTATTGTCCATCCAATTCGCAACATTTGATGAATCGAACTTACTTAATTTTGGTGTTTGAACATAAATCGGATCACCACCAGTTTACAACACACTTTTCCTATTCTCTTTACACTCATAATTAGGCCATCAATTTAATTTCCATATCCTTTCCTTTTTTTCTAGAATTTTGATGCCATACTCAGTTTATTAGGACTAGATTCTTGTACGGACGATCGTACTCTTTGTTTATTAGTTTGATTTTCAAGGTTCATTTATTTTTGACAGTTTGATTTATTTGGTGTAGGATTGTGGAGGTGGGAAAAAAATGGGATCTGATTCAGATAGAGATCCCGACATAGAATCCGATTCGGAAGGGAATGTGAGCCGGCATCACAGTCAATCTTCATGCCCTACCGAAGATGATGAAGACTTGAGCTTGCATTTAGGCCCAAAAGTTAGCCTCAAGGAACATCTCGAGAAAGACAAGGTTGGTCTTCTAATATTACATTCATCGATCATATATTTTCAGCAGATTACAATTTTCCATAAAAAAAACATTGTTCTAGATGTATAAACTTAGGATTCGATCGAACCAAACATTAGATGTAGATCTTTGTGATCGAATAATTGGAAATGGTTCTCAGTTCTCATTTGTACCATTTCGAATATATTGCATCGACTAATGAATAGGATGATGAGAGCTTAAGGAGGTGGAAGGAGCAATTGATTGGAAGTGTTGATGCTAATGCTGTTGAAGGTAATTTCATCCAAATAAACACATAGGAGTTATTTACGTTAATTAAGGCAACTTAATTTTATTGTAGCATGACACGCATTTTACAACTATGATCATCTTTACGCAGAGAATCAAGAACCGGACGTAAAAATCTTGAGCCTAGCGATAGTTTCGCCAGGAAGGCCGGATGTTTTGCTTCCAATCACGGAAGGCGAAAACCCTAAAGGGTTGTGGTTTACTCTCAAGGAAGGAAGCCATTACCATCTCAAATTCAATATCAAAGTCAGCAACGACATCGTTTGCGGCCTCAAGTATACCAACACTGTTTGGAAGACTGGAGTCAAAGGTAAATATATTAATGATCACAAGATATACTACTACTCCATAATCTCATTTGTTTCATCTAAGTTAATTTATAATTAATACCGTGAGACAGTTGATAGCTCCAAAGAAATGCTGGGAACGTTTAGCCCTCAAGCAGACCCTTATACACAAGAAATGCCCGAAGAGACTACTCCTGCTGGCATTTTTGCTAGAGGACAATACACTGCAAGATCTAAGGTATTCAATCCATTTTGCTAATGTAGAAAATTTATACTATGTGATATAATGTATTCTTGTTTTGGAATTTTTTTCAGTTTGTTGATGATGACAATAAGTGCTACTTGGACATCAACTACACTTTTGACATCCAGAAAGACTGGTCCAAACATTGACCAATCCAGCATATTATTACTCATCAAATTTGTCTTCAAACTATTTATTTATCTTAATTTGTTTACCTTTTACTATTAAGAATTGCACACAAGTGTGTGTGTGTGTGAGAAAGTGTTCCTGGTTAGTTATACATACATGGTTGAACATTTACAAAAGACATACTATATGCTTATATGATCTGAAGAATTTTTGTAGTTTGATATATCTAGTTTGAACTTAGATTTGGAGTTATCTAAGTATCCTTGAATTTTGGTTTATATACACTTTTTTGTTTTAAAAACCAGAATGGACTGGCCTGTTTGACCGATTCATCATGAATCAGTACGTTGTTCAGTCCGATTCACGTATAAAAACCGTTGTTATAGCGGGTAATTTCAAATAGGGTAAATCGACCAGTTCGACAACGAAGCATCGACAATTAAACCAGTTTACTTGCATTGGCACGAAGTGCAATCGTGCAGCGAAAGAAGAATGCCTAACCGACAACGTTGCGTTGCACAAAATAGAGAATGGTGGACACTGGCATGCGAGCAAACCGGTTCAATCCGTCAGGTGTGAACCAGTCGATATTCCCGATTTGAAATGACCCGATATAGCAATTGTTTTTATAGGTGATCAAACTGGACAATTTATTAATAGCGATCAATCAGTCCAATCTAATTTTTAAAATATAAAAAAATTTACTACTTTAGCACATACTCACAAAACAATAAAAATCAAATCACGGAGGATCAAATTGTCGGCCACATTGTGTGTTTTCTCTATTCTTAACTGACCCTAAAATGCCCATCATTGACTTGAATAAAAATTCACGAGGTCCTTGTAGTTAAGAAAAATAATCTCAAATTATATTCACTAGATTATCAAGCGTCTTTAAGAAACATATGCATAAATAATACTCCCTTGTTTATGATTCGTTGCTACCTCCACTGGCGGAGGGAGCTGGGACAAAGGGGGTACGAGTGTACCCCCAAAAAAAAAAATTTTTTAGTAGTATTATATTAATAATATAGGTATACTGTCCCCTATTGCTATTGGGCTACTCCTGTACAAATAAAATTTATAAGTGGGCCTTTAAAGATTTATATGCCCAAAAAACTTCCCAAATTGGGCCTTCAAATTTTCCACTTTCAATTCATTGTACCGTCCCTGCCTGCCTCAGTCTGCCACCGCCACTGGTTGATCATCAGCCATCAGGTTAGTTGTTTTCCTCAAATTAACGCTCGAATTTTTGTGTAATGTAGTTATCGAATTGATTTCGTTTTCTGGTGTTGTTTGAGTTATTGTGGCTGCCCTGCCTCAGTAAATATCACATGCTCTGCTCCTCGATCATTTAAATACCAAAACCTTATAATAAATGAAAATTATTATTCTTTTATTTTAACAAGATGCTCCTCATATCATTACCAGAACACAACTTGAACAGCCTCTGAGTTCTTGAGAAAGTAAAATTTATTCGTTTTGTGTGGAAATTTATTCCAAGATTGGTTTGGAACTGGGGTTTCCTTGATTACTCATCCAATGTAAGATTTTTGTTGCTAATTACTGTTATATTACCTTTCTTGAACATTTTAGTAATTATTGTAATGAAATCGTGTGCAGGAAATAAAATAAAAAGTGATGAGAAAACAATCCGATCTTCGACAATTTATGTCCAAAAGGAGAAAAACTCATGATAGTTCAAGCTCTCCGGCTTCAAGCTCTCTACCTTCAAGCTCTCCGGCTTCAAGCACTCCACCTTCAAGCTCTCCACCTTCAAGCTCTCCGGCTTCAAATTCAATTGGTATTGTATCTCCTTCAGATGCTAGTGTGCCATTACATGAGGAAGAATTGATTTATGATATCGAAAAACTTCATCATGATCCTATTAGAAGAACCGATATAATGAAATATCCTCCAAATGAGCGAGATACAATTAGGAGGGCGTATATTCTTAGAAAACCTTGTCAGCCAAGAACTTTTTCTTTTCCTCAAAAAGAAGTTGGAGGTTCGCGTCGTCGGTTTATGGTTTCATGGTTTGATAAATGGGATTGGCTTGAATATAGTATGGATGAAGATGCTGCATTTTGTTTTGTATGCTACTTGTTCAAGAATGAAGTTGGACATGCGGGGGTGATGCATTTGTGAATAAAGGATTTAAGTCGTGGAATAAGCCGGACCGATTTATAAAACATATTGGTGGAGTTAGAAGTGCTCATAATATTGCTTATGAGAAATATGTGAACTTGAGGGATGGCAAAAAGAAATCGATTTTGGTTTCTTTAGATAATGTTAGTGATGTGATTAACAACGAATATAATGTTCGCTTGAAGGCTTCAATTTCTTGTTTACGTTACCTATTGGGACAAGGCATGGCATTTCGTGGTCACAGGGAAGGTGAAGATTCCCTTAATAGGGGAAATTTTCTTGAACTTTTAAAATGGTTGAAGGCACATAATGAAGTTATTTCAAAAGTGACTTTGGAAAATGCCCCTGGAAATTGTCAATTGACATCTCCAACTATTCAAAAAGACATCATCAATTGTTGTGCTAAAGAAACAATGAAGAGAATTGTGGATGATCTTGGTGATGACTACTTTGCTATATTAGCTGATGAATCTAGTGATGTGTCCCAAAAGGAACAACTGGCTCTTTGTTTGCGCTATGTTGAAAAGAAAAGGGGAAAGGTAGTTGAACGATTCATTGGTCTTGTGCATGTTGGTGATACTACATCTTTGTCTCTTAGAAGTGCAATTATGACTTTACTTGTTGAACATTCATTAAGCCCATCCAAGATTCGAGGGCAAGGATATGATGGGGCTAGTAACATGAAGGGTGAGATACATGGACTCAAGACTTTGATCATGAAAGATACTCCAAGCGCTTACTACGTACATTGCTTTGCCCACCAGCTTCAACTAACATTGGTAGCCATTTCAAAAAAGAACGATGATTGTAGTTGGCTTTTTGAAACTGTTGGTATTTTGTTGAATGTAATTGGAGTTTCTTGTAAGAGAAATGAATTGCTTCGCGAAGTTCAAGCACAAAAAGTTGCTCAAGCCTTGGAAATTGGTGAACTTGAATCGGGATCGGGGTTGAATCAAGAACTTAGTTTGAAGAGGCCTGGAGACACTCGTTGGAGTTCTCACTACAAGACTCTTTTGAATATCATGGACTTATTTTCTACAATTTTTGAAGTTCTTACGATGATTGGAAAGAAAGATTCCGTTTTCGATGATAAGGGAAAAGCTCAAGGCATTTTGTACTTACTAGAGTCATTTGATTTCGTGTTTATGGCACAACTAATGACTACTATATTTGGGTACACTAACAATTTGTGTCTTGCTTTGCAAAGAAGAGATCAAGACATCATTAATGCTATGAGGCTTGTCACTTTAACCAAGGATCAACTACAGAAAATGAGGGAGGATGGATGGGAGATTCACTTGAACAAGGTAATCTCAATTTGCAATAAACATGGCATTGTTGTTCCAGATATGAAAGCTCACTATAGCCCTCATGGAAGATCAAAACGTTTTGTTCAACAAGTTTCATATCTTCATCATTTTCGTGTTGATGTGTTTATCAAAGTGATTGACTTCTTACTTCAAGAACTTGATAATCAATTCGATGAAGTTAATATGGAGTTGCTCAGATGTATGGCTTGCTTCAATCCTAAAGATGGCTTCTCTTCTTTTGACAAGGAAAAGGTACTCAAACTTGCCACTTTTTATCCTTCCGATTTTTCAAACATTGATTTGATGGACCTTGAGTGCCAACTTGATATATTCATTGGAGATATGAGAAGTGATGAAGACTTTCAGAATTTGCGAGATATTAGTTCTCTTTTGATGAAGCTTGTTGAAACAAAAAGAGATGTGGTTTATTCGCGTGTGGTTTTGCTTATCAAGTTGATTTTGATTCTTCCGGTTGCCACTGCAAGTGTAGAGAGGGTGTTTTCTGGAATGACATTTGTGAAGAATAAGTTGAGAAATAGAATGGGTGATCAACCTTTGAACGATTGTTTGGTCACTTTCATTGAGAAAGATGTGTTTCTACAAGTATCCGATGATGATATAGTGAATCGTTTTGAAGAAATGAAGACTCGTCGAAAAATAAATTAGATATAATGTAGTTTATTTTTTGAAATGTATGACTCTAAAATTTGTATATTTCAAAATATATTGCTTTTAGTATTAGTTTTTATTTTGGTATGTTATATAATGATTTATCATATGACTCGCACCCCCGAATATAAATTCCTGGATCCGCCACTGGCTACCTCTATGAAAATACCTGAAAACCTGATTGAATTAGCCCCATACAAGTAATTAAATCCAAAAGAATAAATCATGTCATATTTGACTTTTTAATTTATAGTGGTAGGTCCCGAATTAGCCCCATACAAGTAATTAAATCCAAAAGAATAAATCATGTCATATTTGACTTTTTAATTTATAGTGGTAGGTCCCATTTTAACACGAGATCCCCTTATAATTTTAAAGGAAGCAAAATTCAAAGAAACCACCACCTCCCATCGTTGACCATGGATCCCGAGATCCAAAACTTCATCGCTGTATGGCTCACCGCCGCCGCATCCCTAATTTACTGCCACCAAATCGCCGCCCGCGTCCCGTCCGGCGCGGCCAGGCTCCTCTCCCTCCTCCCAATAATGTACCTCTTCACCACCCTCCCCCTCCGCCTCTCCTCCTTCCACCTCGGCGGCCCCACCATCTTCTACCTCGTTTGGCTCGGCAACTCCAAGCTCCTCCTCTTCTCCTTCGATCAGCCCCCTCTCTCCGCCACGCCGCCGTTATCTCTCCCCAACTTCCTCTCCACCGCCCTCCTCCCCATCAAACACACCTCACCATCTCCGTCCATCGCCAAATCCGCATCCAAAACAAAACCCCCAAAATCGCAATTTTCGCCATCAAATGCGGGCTTCTCGCATTCATCGTCAGCCTGTACAGTTACAGAGAGTTTATGAATCCGTATCTGATCTACGTGCTCTACTGCTGCCACGTGTACCTCGGCGTGGAGCTGATCCTCGCGTCCACCGCGGCGCCGGTGGCCGCGCTGGGGCTGCAGCTGGAGCCGCAGTTCGACGAGCCGTACCTCGCCACGTCGCTGGGGGATTTCTGGGGCGGCGGTGGAACCTCGTCGCCGGAGGGATGCTGCGCGCCACCGTGTACGTCCCCGTGCGGCGCGCGCTCGGGGCGGGAGGCGGGAGGCGGCGGTGGTGGCGACGTTCGCGGCGTCGGGGCTGATGCACGAGCTCATATATTACTACCTGTCGCGTGATAAGCCCACGTGGGAGGTGACGTGGTTCTTTGTGTTGCACGGGTTTCTTGTGGCCGTGGAGGTCGGGATGAAGAGGGCGCTCGGGGGGCGGTGGAGGCTGCCGGCGGCGGTGGCGAGGCCGCTGACGGTGGGGATTGTGGCGGTGACGGGTGCGTGGCTGTTTTTCCCTCAGGTGATAAGGAGTGGATTGGATCTCAAGGCCATTGATGAATACTACGTTGTTCTGCGTTTTCTTCGTAAATCTTTTAATTCAATATGACTCCAATACCATGTACCAGTTGTATTTTTCACACTCTACTTTATTTTTTTCATTTTTCATTTTTAATTTGTTCATCAAAATCAGCTTTATTTTTGTTTATTAAGTTAAAATTTTTATTTTCCATTATATATTTTTATCTTTTTCGTTTTATAAAATTTATGTTAAAACTTCTATTATCAACTACTAAAGTCTAAAACTAGTGTTTGTGGAGAAAATAATGCTAAATATACAAATGAGATTTTCTTTTTCCATAATTTTCTTATGAATAATGCATCGACTGCATTTCAGCACGCTTGTTGATGATGTGTTTTTTTAATTCAAAGAGACAAGACCTTTTCTTTTCAATTACTAAGAACTAGCTCTATGTTAGTAGTATTTGACATGGATATTGACGTATAAATAAAAAAAATACTTCTTACATCTCATTTTAATTAAGGGGAGTGTTAGAAGATATTGAAAGATATCGGAGAATATCACGGGAAATCAATAGAATATACGGGAGTATATTTAGCCTAAAATAGAGGAAGCAATCAATGTAAATTAGGTTTTCCTTTTTTGTAAATATTGTGTAGTCTATATAATATGTAATCCCTATCATCTAATTACATTGAATAAGAATGATATCGATTACCCAACCTTTCGTCTAATATGGCCTCAGAGCAGATCGATCCTTGGCTCAGAAACCATTCATCATAGCCAAAATATACCTTTCCCGACCTGTTTCCAGCCAAAAACCAACCGAGAAACCATAATCCTGCATCAAAATGTCAGAGGCAGAAGACACAAAACCGACCGAACAGATTACAAGCCTAAGGAATAGCAAAGGCATTACTGTTGCATTCAAATTGAATGGAAGAAATTACCCCCTTTGGTCACGATTGATCAAGGTGAAAATTGGAGGCCGAGGAGCCTACTCATACATCCGGAAGGAGCCGCCGAACCCAGGGAGTAAAGGGTTCAACGAATGGGAGGAGAACGACTTGGTAGTGTTCTCGTGGATCGTTGACAATATCGAAGACGATATCATCCCCGATTTCGCACACCACCAAACATCCAAAGCGTTGTGGGACAGCCTTGCGGTGACATTCGAGAACAAAGCAGATCGATATCTCATCTACAACCTGGAAGAACAAGCAATATACATCAAACAAGGCAACATGGACCTGGAGACATACTACCAGAAAATCCACGGACTATGGATTAACATCGATCGATGCCAGAAATAGCCGATCAGTTGCTGCGATAAAGGAATCGACCAATTCCGAGTGCATTCAACCGAGAAACGGTTAATCAAGTTCCTAATGGGACTGAATCAGGAGTACGACTCCATTAGGCGAGAGATCCTGAAGGAAGACCCTACCCCATCAGTCGAGGCTGCCTACGGCATGGTGAAGAAGGAGGCGGCTCGATTAAACATCATGCCACCGGCGTCCTCTCCACCAACCGGAGGAGCGCCTGGATTGGCCGATTCATCATTTGGGGGGGAGATCGGACAAGGGATCGCCGCCCAGAGTCAGCGTCCCACGAACCGGAACGGGCCTCCACCGCCGCGCACCGTCGCTCCCAACCGCCCCCAACCGACCGGACACCTCGAAATTATGGTGTTCACACTGTGGAAAGCAGAAACACACATGGGAGACATGCTTCAAGCGATTGGGATATCCAGAGTGGTGGGAGGAACGGCAAAAGGCGAGAGCGACGACGGCCCAGGCGAAAATGGCCGTCGGAATAGGCGGTGAAGGAATCCCACGAAAAAGAGAAGGTGAAAACACTGGACAGGGTGCCGGAGTCCGATTGGAGGGTCAATCAGCCGGCGGCAACGTTCGAGGCGCCGGGAATTTTGCGGAACAGACGGAATCGAGGAGCGGCGCCGAGGGTGGAGGTAAAGGGTTTGGATTAAAACCAAACCCTAACTCCTGTTTTGCTAAATATCAGTTTGTCTCCCCTGAAAAACAAAAATATCAGAAAAGACCCCGCCTTATTTCATGTTGGCCCCCAGACTATGATAAATTCGAAATTAAGTCCAGAACTTCCCTAATTTCCGAAAACACCCCAAATTTTGTGTCTAAAAATCAGTTTGCCCCCTTAATTTCCGCTGCATTCCATGTTCACCATGTATCTGATAGAAAATCGAAGGGTTGGATTTTTTACTGTGGAGCAACTGATACCATGACACCCGAAAAAGATAATTTTGTTAGCTTTAGTGAAGTGACAAAAACCTACATAAGAACAGCTAATGGGGAATTGATTACTGTTGTCGGGGCGGGCACAATTCAGATATCCCCCACTCTAAGACTCACGAACTGCTTATATGTTCCTACATTGTCCCAACGGCTGATGTCTATTAGTCATGTGACTAAGGAATTAAATTGTACTCTTCTGATGCATCCCGACTTTTATATTTTACAGGATATTCAGACGAGGAGGATACTTGGGCGTGGCACTGAGAAAGATGGGATCTATTATGTGGACGAGATAGCTCAACATGGCAGTGCGATGCTGGCTCACGGGTCCACAAAACAGGAAACTTGGCTCTGGCACCGAAGACTAGGACACCCCTCTCCGAGTTACTTTAAATTACTTTATCCGAACCTTTCTATTCCATCTGATTTTGCTTGTGAGACTTGTGCTTTGGCCAAGAGCCACAGACAATCATTTAAACCAACAAACACTCGTATGAAATCTATATTTTCTTTGGTGCATTCTGATGTGTGGGGGCCGGCACCGGTCATTGGGGGGAATGGTTTTCGTTATTTTGTGCTTTTTATTGATGATTGCACTAGAATGACGTGCATCTATTTCTTGAAACATAAATCTGAAGTATTTGATAGATTTACCGCTTTCTTTAAACTTGTCCAAACACAATTTCATACCACTATCAAAACCCTTAGGTCAGATAATGGGAGGGAATTTGTAAACGGCACCATGAACCAATTTTGCAGAGATAACGGTATAATCCACCAAACTTCCTGTGCATATACACCAGAACAAAATGGGGTAGCGGAGAGGAAAAATAGAACCATTCTAGAAATGACCCGGGCCCTCATGATTGAATCTAAGGTCCCCAAACTTTTTTGGCCAGAAGCAGTCGCCGCCTCAGTCTACCTCATTAACCGCCTACCCACTAAAATCCTTCACATGAAAACCCCCCTTGACATGTTATCCAAACAAGCCAACATTCCCGAACACTTGAACCTCCAACCCAGAATCTTTGGCTGTACTGTCTACACCCATATTCCTAGACATGAGCGAACCAAACTTTCACCATGTGCAACTAAATGTGTGTTCGTAGGATACGGGATGAACTAGAAGGGTTATCGTTGCTTTGACCCTCTTACCAAGAAAATCACCACGACCATGAACTGCAATTTTTTGGAAATCGAGTTTTTCTACCATACCCACCTTAGTAGTCAGGGGGAGAGTGATCCAGGTAATACAACAGACTACCTAAGTTGGATTGTGCCAGTTCCAAGCTCCTCGATTGAGGATCTAACAGAACCAGAGATAGTCACTGCCGCCAAGCACGTCTCACCACAAGAGTCATCTCATCCAAGCCCAGGCAATCCCTCTCCGATGATATCCGAGGTAACTTCTGAACCCAGCTTTGTCGAGAATACGGTTACCACTGATCATGTTGATACAGAACCTGCAAACGAGGACAACACAGTTGATGGTGACACGGGGCAGTATGTGATTCCCAATAGGACTACGAGGGGAGTCCCTCCCAAACGATACTCTCCCGAGAAAATTGGGAAGAAAAGTCGCTATGGAGTAGCGAATTTTGTACAAGGGAATCTGACTAAAATGGCGCGCGCATTTGAGGCGGCACTATATGAAGAGGAGGAAATCCCACAGTCAGCAGAAGAGGCAATGAAACATAAGAAGTGGAAGGAAGCAATGCTTACCGAAATGAAGGCACTGATGAAGAACAACACATGGGAAAAAGGGAGATTACCAGAAGGTGCAAGGACTGTTGGATGCAGATGGGTATTCACAATCAAGAGAAGACCAGATGGCACAGTTGAACGATATAAAGCACGGCTAGTGGCAAAGGGGTACACCCAGACATATGGGGTTGACTACGCAGAGACCTTCTCACCAGTGGCGAAGATCAACACGGTGAGAGTATTATTTTCAGTCACGGCAAACAAAGATTGGCCACTACACCAGTTCGATGTGACGAACGCCTTTTTGCATGGGGAACTGCCGAAACCTATTTACATGGAACCCCCACCTGGGTTCGCTAGTGAGTTTGGTACAAGGGAGGTATGCAAGCTTAAGAAGACACTGTATTGGCTGAAGCAGTCTCCGAGAGCGTGGTTTGGAAGATTTATTGAGGTGATGAAGAAGTATGATTATACCCAGAGTAATTCCGACCACACTCTTTTTATTAAGAAGAGGAACGGGAAGATCACGTGCCTAATTATCTATGTAGACGATATGATCATTACAGGAGATGACGAAGATGAGATAGCTGAATTGAGGAAGAATCTTTTCCAGGAGTTTGAGATGAAGGATCTAGGTCTTCTTAAATATTTCTTGGGAATAGAGGTACTCAGGTCGAAGAAGGGAATCTTCATAAATCAGAGGAAGTATATACTGGACTTATTGGCAGAGATTGGGATGATTGATTGTAAGCCGACAGACACTCCTATGGTTCAAAACCATGGATTGCAGATGAAGGAATGTGCGAAGCAGACAGACAGGGGGAGATACCAACGATTGGTTGGAAAACTGATCTACCTTTCTCATACCAGACCAGATATCGCCTACTCAGTCGGGGTGGTAAGCCAATTTATGCATGCGCCGCAGGAAGAGCACTGGGAGGCAGTCATAAGGATTGTTCGATACTTGAAAGGAACCGCAGAACACGGGCTTATGTTCGAGAAATATGGACACATGGAGATACACGGTTTTACTGATGCAGACTGGGCAAGTAACCCAAACGACCGAAAGTCAACTGCTGGGTACTTTACTTTTGTAGGAGGAAACCTTGTGTCGTGGATAAGCAAGTAACAAAAGGTGGTAGTCATTTCAAGTGCCGAGGCAGAATTCAGAGGAATTAAAAGTGGATTGACAGAGATATTATGGCTAAGGAGAGTGATGACAGAACTAGGCCTACGGCCAACCCATCCGTGCAGACTCTTTTGTGACAATAAGGCGGCCATTAGTATCTCAGAGAATCCAGTCCAACATGACAGAACCAAGCATGTGGAGGTAGACCGACACTTTATAAAGGAGAACCTTGAGGCAAAAGTGGTGGAAATGCCTTATGTCAAGTCCGAAGATCAACTGGCTGATATATTGACGAAGGCAGTGAACTCAAAGTCATTCCAGGATGTATTGTGCAAGCTAAGTATCGGCAACCCCGTTACATAGCTTGAGGGGGAGTGTTAGAAGATATTGAAAGATATCGGAGAATGTCAAGAGAAATCAAGAGAAGATACGGGAGTATATTTAGCCTAAAATAGAGGAAGCAATCAATGTAAATTAGGTTTTCCTTTTTTGTAAATATTGTGTAGTCTATATAATATGTAATCCCTATCATCTAATTACATTGAATAAGAATGATATCGATTACCCAACCTTTCGTCTAATATATACATAATAGAATAATTGTAACATTGGACCAAGCCCAATAGAATTATTTCCTATTAATCTAATCTAGCCCATTAATCTTTCAATCTCCTACTTGGACTAGCATTAGATATAATACACAGCTCTAACATTGTGCCCTTGAGCGGATCAAAATACACATATAGTGTGACCCTTTAGGCCCTTATTATCGACGACGATCTAATCGAAGTCTGCACAA